>NC_057412.1:38711319-38832661 GCF_019320065.1 Cervus canadensis
GGAGGATCCTGTGTATGGCAAGTGCCCTGTGTATGACAAGCTTTCACAGACATGACCTCGTTAGATGTGAAGAGCCACACACCTCACACAGCCTCACTGAAAAATAATCTGCTTTAAACAATATTTACAGGAGATTCAGAGGCATTAAAGTTTTTGGGGCACTGACCCAGGCACCTCCCATTGAGATCTTTGTCTTTGTTTTCCCTTGTTCCTTCAGTGATGTTTGCTTAGTAAGATTGTTCATCAGATTTAAGGTTAAAGAGGCAAGTTTCCTATAGGTCTGAAAGGTGAGCTGCATTTTGCATGAGCAAGACAGCTATTGGCTCCTGAAGGGAATCTACAATGGTGGCCTCAATAAAATCATGATTAGCTCAGGCAAGACCATACTAATCAAAGTACACAAAGTAACGTTTTACAGATAAAATGGGGTTTGCACAAACATTCCAGAAACATCAATACCTGGTGGAAAGTAGTGACATAAAATGCAATTATCAACTGTTAAAACTGGAACTGTCTACAATAACTTGATGTTTATGATTTCACAGGCTATAATGCCCTCTGGGGCAACCTGGACTTCTCCTGAATGCTCACATCTACAATGCCCAGAGGAACAGCTTGGTTTTGTCCTAAAGGGAATTCTTGGGCACTACTAGGGGAATTTTAGTTCTTCTCTCCTTCGTCTTTGGACAAAAGCACAGTTACACAACTAGTTGACTCTTGAAGCAAATTTATAGTAACAGCATTTTCTTGTGCTTGGAAAATAAAGCCTCCAAAATGAATCAGTGTGCAAAGAACTGCGATCTGTGTTATTGCCATTCCTGCACTATTGTATTTTTTCTATTTTAGAATGTTTAACATTTTGAAGCATTTTTAAAATTTCTTACAAGATGGGTAAGAGAAAATACTTTTGTAATATTTACTATTCTTTACATATTGTTCTTTACATATAAAGTTAAAATACTAAGGAATTCATAGTAATATTAGGTTGGGTTTACAAGATGCTAATAAAGTCAGGTGAATATGGAAAACAAATAGTGAATAATATATGTATTTTATTTTAATGACTATACTCTAAACAAGCAAAATGATTGTAAGCCTGGATTACTGCCTAAACACAGATAATGTTTTATTATCTGTGAACATAATTATAATTACTTCATGAGATACATTTTGATGAATTGAAAATTAAACAACTTAAACAGTAATTAAATATCACTTCATAATGATTAGTAGCTAAGAATTCTCTCCATTTATTCTTAATGAAAAATACATTTTATTTAATTGATGACATTCTTTGAATAAAATTTCTAAGTTAAGTCACTTAAATTTTAAGTCTTCACATACTTCTGACAATACTTTATTTGAACATTTTATATACATGTATCAGGAAATATGCAGAAAATGCTCTTCCACTGCTATTTCCAGCATTTCTGAATTAAGAATCCACATATATATTTGAGTTTGAGAATTTTCAATTATTTAGTGACTTAGGATTGCGTAGAAGGAAGCCCATTCAAAAAAAAAAATTAAAGACTGCAAATACTGTTGCTGATTATTTATGTAGCCTAAACTAAGTTTCAGTATTTTGCTCAATTTTATTCTGTTAAAAATAATCTGGTGGAGAAAACTATGTCAGGTAAAACCAGGAGGACTTCTAGAGAAATTCAGTTCTAACCAACGTAATAACAAAGATAAACCAACTCAAATATGGAAAGAGTTTTACAAGCAGAAATAGTATACTTATGGGCATCACACAGTTTCTAAGGTAAAATTTAAGATGAAAATCTATTTCATATAAAAAGTTCATACAAAAATGAAATTTTGAATAAAAGAATAAAAGAAAAAGGAAGGATTCCCATGGTTGACAAATCTTAATGAAAACCAGAATTAAGGTAAACATTTAATGCCTACATCTTAGCCTTTCCCTTTTTACCATCTTCAGTCTTCCTCCTACATATCCTTACTTCTCTTCTGTGGCTTGTCTTATTCATCTATGCCTATTTCTCTTCTTCCATCTTGTGAATTTTTCACCCACCCAAATTTATCTTTCCAATTCTCCTGCTTCCTTTCTCTTCTTGATGCTTTCCTCTCCTTTTGTTGAAAACTTAAAAAAAAAAAAAAGGTTATCTACAGGAAAAAACTTTTATATCTGTCTACAATGAGTAGAAGAATAGATTGTACTCCAGATCTTGGATTTTCTACTTCATCCTTGTCACTATTGTGCCACATATTCTTTCATTATTCTCCAGTATCAGCTTCATCACATAATGGAAACTACTCTCACTAAAGTCATTTAAAAATCTCTTAATTTTCATACTCAATGACATTTATTCACTCCATGTCTCATCAGTTCATTTATTTTGGCAACTGACACTATACACTTCTTTGATCTTGAGTATCTTTTGTCTCTTTATGTTCATAACCCTCATATCTCCAGTTTCCCCTTGATTTTCGGGTCATTCTGCTCTTCTGGTCTTTCCCTGTCTTTCATCACTGACAAACAGGGCGACTGGTTCCAACATGAAATGCTCTCTTGAATAGAAATTTTCTTTAACACAGAAATGCTAGTGAGATTAGAGGAACCAGATGGAAAAGTGGCAGCAACAGAAGGAAGAAAGGCAGCGAGTCGACAGCCACCATCACGTCCCAGTGTCAGCTCCTTGAGAGCTGTCGTCACTGGTGCTGGCTTTGATGCCACTGCTCATGCTGACAGTGACGCTGGTGTGGGAGCAGGGTGCGTTTTCTGAAGCCTTCCACTGCTGCCGTGGCCTCCTTAGCAAAGAAAACTCTTTTCTGTCCTTGTCCCGTTGTCACTCTCTCTCTCTAAATTTCAAATCCGCTGCAGGTGGGTTTGACTTGCCAATTTTATATCATGTCCCCTCACTCTAGGTGCAAAAAGAATGGAAAAATCAGTTTCTGATTCTCTGGGATTCCAGAGTAGCTGGTAGATACATGTCACCGGTGGCAGGAGGGTGGAAAAGAGGGTCAGATATTGGCTATCCAAAAAAATGACATAGATCCTCTATAACCTCTTTAATACACTTTCTTATGTTTCATTTTCACTCTCCTTCTTCACTTGGTGCACATTCTCTAATAAAGATGTCATACTGGAATGCTCTAAGCTACCCTCAATCACTCCCAAGACATTCATTTCTAATAAACTCAAGGAAAACTCATACCACAAAGCATATCACTTAGATGTTCAGAGAGCACTATCTTCACAAACTGGCCACTGCATACGAATTATCAACCCATCTTCAATGAAAATCTAAGCACCAAGAGACCCCTCTCTATTCTTCACTTACCACCATCTTCACATTCAGTATTAGGTGACTCTACACTGAATTCTTTTGTATCTACATTTTCACCCTTTTCATCACTCCGAATATCACTCCCCCCATGGACTAGTTACTTCATATGTATTTTAATCACTTGAAAAGTAAGTTTAAAACACAGATCATTAGACTTCATTCTGGACCACTACATCAATTTTTACAGTAAAACTTTATCATTTATATTTTGTACAAAAAATGCCTTAGAAAATGGTGTAATCTGATTTGGAAATTAGTGGAAAATAGCAACAGCTTCCTGACTTTTATTCCTGATTTGACTTTTTCATTTCTGTAGCCAATTTCTATAGAAACGTATATTTATTTTAAAAACTCTTTACAGTGCCACTCCCATGTCTTACTTTCAGTGCATGTTTATTACCTGATGAATAGTGTTCAAGACCCTTCACATGACATTCAATTTATTACCCAGGTCCACCAAGCTTCTTTTCCCTGAACCTATAGCCATGTTACAGACAGAATTTCCCTATTACACTCAACTCTATGCTCAAACATTTATCACATATTTAGAATTTTTCATTTTTCTGAATGTGTTCACTGCTTCACATTTTTTGAATTGTATTTATTTTTATTCCAGCTGAAGAGATCTCATTCATTTCAAAGATAATAACAAACCTAAGAGGGCATTCTGATATGCATGGTTTATTTCAACTCTCTTCCACATATCTTCATGTTTTAAATTCCTTGTGACTTTTTTTTTAAATCATTTTCTCCATTTCATTTCAGGTAACACTCAGTGAGGACATGGAAAAGGAAAATGCAACATTGCTGACAGAATTTATTCTCACAGGACTCATATATCAACCAGAATGGCAAATTCCCCTGTTCCTGCTGTTTTTGATGATATATCTTATCACCATCGTGGGAAATCTTGGTCTGATTGCTCTCATCTGCAATGATCCTCACCTTCACATTCCCATGTACTTATTCCTTGGGAACCTGGCTTTCGTGGATGCCTGGATATCATCCACAGTGACGCCCCAGTTGCTGGTCAATATCTTTGCAAAGAGCAAAATGATGTCTCTCTCTGAATGCAAGGTACAATTTTTTTCCTTTGCAGCCAGTGTGACCACAGAATGTTTTCTGCTGGCAACAATGGCGTATGATCGCTATGTGGCCATATGCAAACCATTACTTTACCCAGTTATTATGACCAAAAGACTATGCATCCGGCTATTAATTTCATCATTTTCAGGTGGCCTTTTTCATGCCATGCTTCATAATGCTTTTTTATTGAGATTGACCTTCTATAATTCTAACATAATACATCACTTCTACTGTGACATTGTACCATTACTTAAGATTTCCTGTACTGATCCTTCCATTAATTTTCTGATGGTATTTATTTTCTCTGGGTCAATACAGGTGTTCACCATTCTTACTGTTCTTGTCTCTTATACACTTATTCTTCTTACAGTCTTAAAAAAGAAGTCTGTACAAGGCATAAGGAAGGCCCTCTCTACCTGTGGAGCCCATCTCCTGTCTGTCTCTTTATACTATGGGCCTCTTCTCTTTATGTATGTGCGCCCTGGATCTGCACAAGCAGATGATCAAGATATGATGGACTCTCTGTTTTATATGGTCATAATTCCTCTGTTAAATCCAATCATCTACAGCTTGAGAAATAAGAAAGTCATAGATTCACTGGCAAAAATGCTAAAGAGAAATGCTTAGATCTCATACTAATACACTTACTCCTTTATTAAAAGTAAAAAATTTGTGTAGATTAGATGTTACTCTATATTGATTAATGCTCAAAGGCTTTGCACTAATCATTGTCCTAGAGCTTTAATGATTTAAACTGAGAGTACTAATAAGCATCTTAAAATGTTTATAGATTACTGAAACACACAGAAAAAATTTTTCATCAAGTATTTAAGTCATACTAGAATAATTTAAGAGGAAAACAAAATATTTTATACATATGTTCTCAATGTAGCTTCACAAATGCATTAAATACCATAGCGGTGTATTCAACTCCAAAAAGAATTTGAATGTGATGTTTTTGATAACAGTAGAACTATGCAGCCTGAGACTCATATCACATTTAACTTCACAGTGGAGGCAGGTTTGTATTCGAATGAACAGAGGCAAATATCAGGAATTCTGCTAGCCATCAAAATGTGTTTCATTCCACTCTATTTGGGACATGGTGAATTTCACTTTTTGTAGGGTTTCAATTGTCATATCTCACAGAGAAATTAACAGAAATGGTAAGGAAATTTAAAAATTTAAGAAAGCAGTTAAAGGAGGGCAAGTCAGGCAAAACTGTCTAAGAATGTTCTTCCCCAAAGACTGTCTATGAATAACTAGTAGAGGGAAGATGTCTCTCAGTGTCTGTGGTATCTTGAAAGGTCATGTCCAGTTGTATTTGTAAGGAATAGGGTAATCTGAGAAGCTTTACTGATTCACAAAGCTAAGGGATGAAATTGTAGATTTAACTGGGATGGACATCAAGAGGAAAAGGGAAGCGGCGGGATAAGAAGGAAATAGTCTCAACCTTCCTACAATTTTAAAATAATGAAACTGATCAGAAAAAAAGAAGAAATATGTGGATATTATTAGAACGTGTTGTTGAGAACAAGCTGCTTAAAATCCATAGTTTTGTTTTTGTTTCATCGCTAAGTCCAACTCTTTGTGATCCCATGGACCACAGCCCCCCAGGCCCCTCTATCCAAGGTATTTCCCTGGCAAGAATTACTGGAATGGGTTGCCATTTCCCTCTCCAGGGAATCTTCCAGACTCTTGGATCTAACCCGCATCTCCTGCATTGGCAGGCAGATTCTTTACCATTTTGGGAAGCCCCAAAATGCATTTAGTTGTTGTTCAGTCGCTCAGTCACGTCCGACTCTTTGTGACCCCATGGAATGCAGCACGCCAGGCTTCCCTGTCCTTCACTATCTCCCAGAGTTTGCTCAAACTCATGTCCACTGAGTCAGTGAGGCCATCCAACCGTCTCATCCTCTGTCGCCACCTTTTCCTGCCCTCAATCTTTCCCAGCATCAGGGTCTTTTTCAATGAGTTGGCTCTTTGCATCAGTGGCCAAAGTACTGGAGCTTCACCTTCAGCATTAGTCCTTCCGATGAATATTCAGTGTTGATTTCCTTTAGGATTGACCGGTTTGATCTCCTTGCTGTCCAAGGGACTTTCAAGAGTCTTCTCTAGCACCAGAGTTCAAAAGCATCAATTCTTCATTGTTAGGCCTTCTTTATGCTCCAACTCTTACATCTGTACATGACTACTGGAAAAACCATAGCTTTGACTATACAGATCCTTTGTTGGCAAAGTGATGCCTCTGCCTTTTATTTTTTAATACACTGTCTAGGTTTGTCATAGCTTTCCTTCCAAAGAGCAAGAATCTTTTAATTTCGTAGCTGTAGTCACTGTCCACAGTGATTGTGGAACCCAAGAAAATAAAATCTGCCACTGTTTCCACTTTTTCTGCATTATTTGACATGAAATCATGGGGCCAGATGCCATGGTCTTAGTTTTTTGAATGTTGAATTTTAAGAGATTTTTCACTCTCCTCTTTCACTTTCATCAAGACTGCCAGATAAAATATCAGAGAATTCAGTGGTGGCAAACATGAAAAAGAGCAAGAGTTTGCATGTTTGGTCCCCCAAAAGTCCCTAAATGTTAGTTTTCATAACACTCATACTCTAAAAATAACAAATTATTCATCTTCAGGTCCATCCCTGGCCTTCCAAGCTCATCACTTATTCTATACACATTATACTGAAACCACTAAGGCCCTCACCCTAAAACTATTGAAATCTATCACTTACAATAATCTTATTACCTATCCTACATCCTGTTGAGTCTCTTCCCAAATTTTGCTCTCAGATGCTTTTTTATAAATAGAGCTCTGAGTAAATAATATTCCTTTTCAATAACTTTTAATGGATTTTCATTACTACCAGATTATAAATTCTCCAGGCAAGAATACTGAAGTGGGTAGCCATTCTCTTTTCCAGGTGATCTTCCTGACCCAGGGATCAAACCCAGGTCTCCTGCATTATAGGCATATTCTTTACCATTTAAGCCACCAAAGAAGTCCATGTATATGGTATACCTATCTAGAACTCTCTTTATGCACATGGATATGTTTATCTATTTACAAATATGTACAGATTTTATATATATATAAAATCTCTTCTTCCACAATTCTCCTAATGGGCACTATATTATATGCAAATGAATTACTGGAAGCTTCTGGACAAACCTTCCTCACAGGTACACGGTTTTGTTCCTACAGGGCTCTTCAGTAAGAATGCTCCCTTCAGGAATACCTGTCTTTATTTACAATTGTAATGGTCCTTTCTTCAAGATCTATCTTAAATGTTACAGCTTCCATGATGCATTTCCAATTACCTCAAAGAGAATAAAAATACTCCCTCATTTGAAACATTTATTTATTCTTGTAGGCCACAGATGACATTATGTAATTCTTATTTTTGGCCTACAAGCTTTTTTAGTATACAGTGCATCACTTATTGTCAATCTTGCAATGAGCCCACAGAGATTACTAGGCCTGGGATGGTCACTCTATGTTAATGCACCTTCATATGTTTCTTTCAATATGATCACAAGAATCATATACCTAAAGTGAATTAATCTTGTTCTTAGCAAGAGGATCAGCTCCAGAGATAGAGCATGACAAAGTATCAGGGTGAAGTTCCTTAGTTAGACATTCGGATTAAAAATACAAACCAAATAAATACTTACAACAAAAATGTTTTTGGAGGAGCAGGTCACAAGATTAGATCAGATCACCTGTCTTCTTTTTGCTTCTGAAGGGACACCCCAAGCCCCAGAAAGGGAGTGAAAAAGATGCTTTCATTATTTTTCACTAGGGAATCTATGCATTTGCATGTGTCCATAATGCATTCATTTTTTTCCTGCTGTGTTCCCATTGTTCTGATTTTTCTTTTAATTTAGTTAAATTTCTGCTTGTTTACATATATATAGTTATGAGTCAAAGACTATATGACTAACAAAAGCAAATGATATCTATTTGTTTTATGATGATAAAGGTTTGTTTGCTTAGTTGGTCTTTTGTTTGAAGGAAAACACTGACATCAGGCTGTGAGTATAGAGGCATGCTTTGTTACCTGTCAAGTCCTTTTATATTGGGTGGGTATGAAGTAGGCACTGGGGGTCTCTCAGAAACTCGGGCTTCCTGTGAAGCCTTCTCTTGAACATGTGTAATCTATGGATTCTTCTGTTGTGATGTGTCTTTCAGAAAAATTCTATTTTATGCCTTGAAATTCAACACATCTCTTCATTGATGTGTTCCCATTTTCACTTCCGTTACAATTTTTTTTTCATTTTTGCATATCATATATGTCATTTCAGTAGCATGTTGGAAAAGATGTAAAGTATGAACTTGCACAAAGCCCACATTTTAGAAGATATTCTGCAGAATTCTTCAAAAAGATCCTATGAAATTACATGTGTACTCTAATGGTATTTAGATACAATGTATAATATCACAATGCTAAGGTTACTTAGCTGCTGATATTGGATTAAACTATCTGTTGGAAATGCTAAAACACCATTGAAGTACCTTTTATTATGAAGATGTATTAATTTGTTTAACCTAAAAAAAGAAAAAAATCCATAGTTCCTCTCTGTTTATATACATGATAAACTTTTTTTTTCTCATCAATTTACAATACTTTGTACTCTTGAGAAGTTGTTGAGATTGTACTAGTCTGTGTTAAAAGAAATAACACTTAGGAGTCAGGTAAAAACAAACACCATCAAATCTAGAACAGTAATTCTTAGTGTGAATTGTGAACGAACTAGCCAGCATCTCATTAGTGATTCAAGGTGAGGTAAGCCATAATATTGGTGGCATTATCACATTTCATTTGCTGTGAAGTGAATTCCTTGATCAGATAAATGCACACAATATGAATTCAGAATGGATAAGGAACCTTGTAAGTCCACAGATAGTTGTTTTGGTAGAAGCACTGCCAGCAAGGGAGAATCTTTATCTAGAGCAAGCATCTATTCTAATAATAACAAAACACCCTTCCATGATGGAAAATTGTCCAATGCAATCAACATGCCGGCAGGTGGCTGGCTGATCACCTGAATGAGTGATGCAGTATCAGGGACTCTGTGTTGGTCTCTGTGCTGGCGGAAAAGGCACTCAAAATGACCTTAGACTAGCTGGCCACAGTGAGTGGAAGTCATGTTGCTGAGAACTATACATAATTTCCATTCCTGACACTCTGGCACCTTTTTTTAAAAGCTTATTTTCTGATGATGGGGTAGCTATAGAAAGAGCTTGACTGGTATCTGAGAATGGGTCATCATATCCACTTAATTATTAAAGTCCTCCATTACTGAAATCATCCTTTACTGAGCAGTCACATGGGACACAAATATCTTAATGCATTTATAGGGATCTACCCAAATATTGGTTCCATCTAGTCAAGGCTATGGTTTTTCCAGTGGTCATGTATGGATGTGAGAGTTGGACTGTGAAAAAAGCTGAGCGCCGAAAAATTGATGCTTTTGAACTGTGGTGTTGGAGAAGACTCTTGAGAGTCCCTTGGACTGCAAGGAGATCCAACCAGTCCATCCTAAAGGAGATCAGTCCTGGGTGTTCATTGGAAGGACAGACGCTGAAGCTGAAACTCCAATACTTTGGCCACCTCATGCGAAGAGTTGACTCATTGGAAAAGACCCTGATGCTGGGAGGGATTGGGGGCAGGAGGAGAAGGGGACGACAGAGGATGAGATGGCTGGATGGCATCACCGACTCGATGGGCATGAGTTTGAGTAAACTTCGGGAGTTGGTGATGGACACGGAGGCCTGGCATGCTGCGGTTCATGGGGTCACAAAGAGTCAGACACGACTGAGCGACTGGACTGAACTGATCCAAATATTTCTTCCGTATTTCCTTGGCATCAACCTCCCAGTAATACTGCTACAAAATCCCTGACCATCAGCCAAACCATTCTCTAAAACCCTTGAGCCATTATATCATCATCTATCTCAGGCCATTTCTCTTTCTTGGAAAGTGAACAACCAGGTGAACTGCTCAAAGCTCTGTCCACGGGGGGGATTTCCATCACTGCTCTCCTCCAGAGATGTCACTGAGAGTGGTAATGGTGCCATAGTTGTCCACTCTCAGACATGTGGGCATATTTTGCAGAACCATCCGTAAACCAGGTCCAGGCAATCTCTTTCTCTTCTGCTGACTGTTGACAACTCTCACGCCACGCTCCATTAGGCCACAATCCAAAATGGGATAAAGGCTTTGCCTCAAACCTAAGGTCTGCACTGTTTTTTATCCCTATCGAGGCCTGCCAAAGATTCCAAACAGCGTCCCCATCTGCCACTACCACTCCAAGCAGCATTTTTTTTTCCTGCTGGATCATATGACCCAAGTATCACAACCAGTTGAACAGCAGCCTAGTCCTTTTACAAATGCTTCTCCTGTTCTGAACTACACTCAAAAGCAGAAGTTCTTCTGATTCCTTGCAACCAGTGAGGATGATGCTGCCTCCAAAATCCACAGTGGCCCACCAAGTGTTCTGTGTCTGTTTTGGTTGCAGGATGGGCCAGATGCAACAACTCATCCATCACCTGGTAAGGTGTACCTCTACACGACCCACACAACTGATCTCCAAGGAATTTCACTAAGTTAAATGGGCCTTCAAATTTGTTGAATTTATTTCTCATCTACTAGTATGCAAATGTCCACCAATAAGTATAAAGTAGTTGCTATTTCTTGCTCACTAGGTCCAATCAGCATAACAGACCAGTATAATATCTTGTGGGAAGAAAAGAAATCAAGATCCTTAAGGAAATATTTGTAAATCATAAATGTGATAAAAGACTTGTATCCCAGGATATATGAAAACTTCTCAAAACCCCAAAATAAGAAAATATATAACTCCATTAAAAATGGACAAAAGGTTCAAACAGATACTTTAGTAAACTAGATATACATATGTCAAATAAGAACACAACATGCTCAATATAATTTGTCATTGGGAAAATGCAAATGAAGACCACAGTGTGATACCATGACCCACCGTTAAAGAGGCTAAAATTGAAAAAGACTACTCACACTTAAAGTTGCAATGCAAACCTTTGCACTTATGTACAGGCAACAAAATGAGTTAAAAGATAATTACACAAAGTTGAAGGGGATAATATATGTTATGTTGAAGCTAATGATACACATTATATTGTTTACTTCATCCTTCTGTTGAGTTTTCACAGTGATTTCTCTCCAATCTGTCTTGGTTTTTCATCTCTTATTTAGCTTTCACTAGGACATAGGATAAACGATTAATGAATCTACAAAATATATGCCATTTGCTTTTCCCTTAGCTATCAATCTAGTTCCAGGTGTAAATTAAACAGTTTTTGTCTTTTCAGACACCAAAACATGAAATGTTTTCATATCATACTATTTTATCATATATAATATCATTTTTAAAATTAACGTTCAATAGCAACTCTTCTGTTAGTAACTAAAGTCAAATCAGAACATGTGATCATCATGTTCAAAATCCATCAGTAATTTTCCAAAATTTAGTCCGGGTAAAGAGCAAAGTCCCTGACCTCGTCTCCAGATCCTCTGTGATCCCACCGATGCTGGTCTCTCTTCCCCTTCTAGCTCCTCTTTGCTTCTCTCTTTGCATGCCAGCTCCATTTGTTATTCTTCGATTCTTTAATAATCTAGCTCACTGATAAGCTAGGCCTGTCAATTATGGAAGATCCTAAGGATGGCAAATGTCCAGAGGCATCACCTTGATAGAAATGAAGACCCTCAGGCCTTATTCTTCACCTACTAAAATAGAATCTACATTTTAGGAAAATTTCCAGGAGATTCACAAGGATTAAAGTTGGAGAAGCACTGATCTAGGCCACCTCCCACTGTGGTCCTCGGGTTTGATTTTTCCTTTGCTCCTCCCACCAAATGTTGCCTAGTAAGAGTTTTGATCAATTTTCAGCTTTAGGTGGAAAGCTATTTGTAGGTCTGGAATTTGAGTTAAATTTGATAAGGAGGACAATTTTCTTGGGGTCAGTTCCTGAAAGGAATCTGGAACTTTGGTCCAAGTAAATTCAAGATGATTAACTCAGAAAAAACATACTGATCCAAGAACTCAGAGCATCAAAATTTACAGATAAATTAAAGTCTGCATAAATATGTCAGAAGTGTCATTTGTGGTGGAAAATCATGCAATTTCAATAGTTAAAACTAGAACTGCCAACAATGACTTAATATTTATGATTTTAAGGCTATAATGCCCTGTGGAAAAACCTGGACTTCTACATGTTCAAATCTATATACCCAGAGGAAAAGCTTAGTTTTGTCCTAAAGGGAATCCTGGTAGGTTATCTGGGAATTTTAGTTCTTCACTTCTTCCTGTTCTGGCAAAAACAAACACTTATACAACTTGCTGACTATTGTATTCAAAGCAAATTTATTTAAACAACATTTTCCGGAACTTGGGAAATAAAGCCTCCAGAATGAATGGGTATGCAAGGACTTGCTACATGTGTTACTGTCATTCCAGTGCTGTTTTATTATTTTCTACTTAGAAATCATAATTCTTTGAAAGGATCGCCACAATTTCTTACAAGATATGGGTAAGAGAAAACTGAATTCTATAAGATTCATTATTCATTTTATAAAGTAGTCAAAATACTGTATAATTTGTAATAATTTTAGATTGATTTGCAGGATGCAAAAAAACCTGACACTGGAAAATGTAAAACAATGAACACATTATCTGTGTATGTTTTTCTATAAGTATATCTGAATAAGCAAAACACCTATAAGATTGAATTATTCCCTTTAACAATAATTTATTATCTTTCTAACACAATTTAAATGACTTTATAAGTTTTCATGAACTAGAATGTTAAACAATTAAACTGAATTTAAACATCAGGTTATGTGTGTCCTATGTAAAAAATTTTTCAGTTCTTCTGATTAAAGATCCATTCTTTTTAATTAATTACAATTTCTTAATAAACTTTTAAGGTAAGTTACTTATATTATCTCCTCTATTCTTTCACTTACTTGTGACAATAATTTCACTGAATATATGTATATATTATATGTATACTTGATAAGCATATATTCAAGAAATATATAGAAAATGTCTCTCTTCTGGTCTTGCCAGTTTTATGATTTAAAAAAGACCCCACACATATTGTTTGAGAATCTTCGATTATTAGTGATTTAGGACTACATGGAAAAGAGCCCCTTTCAAATAAAAAATTACCTAACAACTGGAATTACTGGCACTGGTTGTTTCTATGAGCTGAATTGGGCTCCAGCCTTTGGCTCAATATTTTGCTAACAGAACAAAATGCTCTCAAGTAAAACCCAGCAGGTTTTTAGAGAAAGTTCTAATTACTGTAATAATAAATATAAATCAACTTTTAAATATTGAAAGAACCATCCAGCAATGCTAGTATATTTATCGACAGCCAAAGTTTCTAGGGTAAAATTTAAATTAAAATTCTGTCACACAAATTCCCTAGGAAGATAAACTTGGAATTTCAAAGAAAAGAGTAAGAAAAGATTCCCAGTGTTGACAATACTTAATGAAAACCAGTTAAGACAAATATTTACCTGCAAACGTTCCTCTTATTTCCTTTTCAGCATTTATGTGATACTACCTCTGTCTTTACTGGCTTGTCTTTCCTACACTTATCTTTCCACATCTCTGCTATATTTTATCTATTCCTCACTCTCCTTTTTTTTTTTAATCTACCCAAATTTCTCCTTTCCAGTCCTCCTGCTTGTTTTCTCTCCTTGAGGCCTTCCTCTCCCCTCTCAAAAATTTTTATTTAAATGGTCTGCAGGGGAAAAAGAAAAAAAAAAAACACTTTTGCTTATGCGCAGTAGATAAATTCCAATTGTTCTCCATTTTTTTCTTACTCAAAAACACTCCCCTTCTGTGTACCATGTTTCCCATTTATTTCTTACTATCCTCTGTCCTTGACACTATTACAAAATGGAAATCACTCTCAGTAAAAACACTAGAAACCTCTCATTTCATTTTTCAGTGATCTTAGTCACTCCTTGTTCACCAGGGCACTCATTTTTCCAATTGGCACAGCACTTCATTATGCCTCTGAGGGTCTTTTCTCTTTTTATGTCCACATAATTCAATTCTCCAGCTCCTCTTCTGCTTCTCCGATCACACTGTTTAGAATATTTTTCTGGTCTCCCCCCTCTGTCTCTTGGTTAGAGCCAGGGCACTTGTTGGGCTTCCCAGGGGCACTAGTGGCAAAGAACCCACCTGCCAACACAGGAAACATAAGAGATGTGAGTTCAGTCCCTGGGTCGGGAAGATCCCCTGGAAGAGGGCACGGCAATCCACTCCAGGATTCTTGCCTGGAGAATCCCATGGACTGGGGAGCCTGGGGCTGCAGTCCATGGGGGTTGCAAAGAGTCAGAAGACTGAAGTGACTTAGCATGCAATCACAGGGCACTTGTTGGCAACAGAAAGTTAGTTAGTTGAATGGAAATGGACTATTACATAGAAAGTCCAGGGAGATTGGAAGAATCAGCTGAAAACTGGCAGGGATAAAAGAAAGCAACACAGTAAGACAACAGCCAAAATCAAATCCCTACACTTGCTCAATAGGAGCTCTGCCGCAGCTCACACAGACAATGTTGGTACAGATTCAGGAAGCATTTCCCAGGGTCTTGATATGGCTGCCTTGGCAACCAAAATTCTCTTTTCTTCCTGTCCCTTTCTTTTCTCCATATTACAAATTCAGTGTTGGTGCATTTGACTGGTCAAACCTACATCAAGT
The DNA here is from genome assembly GCF_019320065.1 of Cervus canadensis. Classification (NCBI taxonomy): domain Eukaryota; kingdom Metazoa; phylum Chordata; class Mammalia; order Artiodactyla; family Cervidae; genus Cervus; species Cervus canadensis. The sequence continues at coordinate 38,726,479 of NC_057412.1, forward strand.
CCTCTTACTCAAGGAGCAAAAGGAATGGGAAAGAGTTTCTGGTTCTTTTGGTTTCCAGAGTAAGAATGACATGTATTCACTTCGAAGCCTCTTTAACAAGTTTCATGCCACACCCTCCTTCTTTTTACCTTATACATACTTTCTAATGGTTAGGTTTTCCATAAGTATGCCTTCGGTTACACAAATACTTTCAAGTCATTGTTTATATTATGCTCTAAAAAACTCATACTACTAAGCTATCCCATGTGGATAATCAGAGGATGCTCTCTATAACAAGTGGCCAAAGCATCTAAGTTCTCAAATTCAATTTTGATGACCATCTGCCCATTACAAAGTATCCTCTCTCTCCTTCACTGACCACTCCTTCCAAACCTAACATGTCACTAAGTCCTAGTGACTCTATATTCTGATTTATCTTGATCTATCTCTTTGCCTTTTTCATCAATCCTAATAACATATTACACACTGATTGTGCCAAAGCCTAAACTGTGGAAAATTCTGAAAGAGATGGGAATACCAGACCACCTGACCTGCCTCTTGAGAAACCTTATGCAGGTCATGAAGCAACAGTTACAACTGGACATGGAACAACAGACTGGTTCTAAATAGGAAAAGGAATACGTCAAGGCTGTATATGGTCACCCTGCTTATTTAACCTATATGCAGAGTACATCATGAGAAATGCTGGGCTGGAAGAAGCACAAGCTGAAATCAAGATTGCTGGGAGAAATATCAATAACCTCAGATATGCAGATGACACCACCCTTATGGAAGAAAGTGAACAGGAACTAAAAAGCCTCTTGATGAAAGTGAAAGAAGAGAGTGAAAAAGTTGGCTTAAAGCTCGACATTCAGAAAACTAAGATCATGGCATCTGGTCCCATCACTTCATGGGAAATAGATGGGGACACAGTGGAAACAGTGTCAGACTTTATTTTTTGGGGCTCCAAAATCACTGCAGATGGTGATTGCAGCCATGAAATTAAAAGACACTTACTCCTTGGAAGGAAAGTTATGACCAACCTAGATAGCATATTAAAAAGCAGAGTTGGACTGTGAAGAAAGTTGAGCACCGAAAAATTGATGCTTTTTTTTTCTCCAACTAATAAAAATAAATGAAAAAAAAAATTGATGCTTTTGAACTGTGGTGTTGGAGAAGACTCTTGAGAGTCCCTTGGACTGCAAGGAGATCCAACCAGTCCATCCTAAAGGAGATCAGTCCTGGTGTTCATTGGAAGGACTGATGTTGAAGTTGAAGCTCCAATACTTTGGCCACCTCATGTGAAGAGTTGACTCATTGGAAAAGACCCTGATGCTGGGAGGGATTGGGGGCAGGAGGAGAAGGGGACAACAGAGGATGAGATGGCTGGATGGCATCACCGACTCGATGGACAAGAGTTTGAGTAAACTCCGGGAGCTGGTGATGGACAGGGAGGCCCGGCGTGCTGCAGTTCATGGGGTCGCAAAGAGTCGGACACGACTGAGCAACTGAACTGAACTGAATAACTTCACATGCATTTGAATCAAATAGAGAGCATTTTGTAAATACAGATTATTAGACTTCATTCTTATTCCCACTGAATCAGTGTCTACAATAATACCTCATCATTTGTATTTTTACAGAAATTTCCCCCAGACAATTCTGATGTGTATTCTGGTTTGGAAAACACCAGACAAGAGTATCAGCTTCCTAATTATTGTTGCTAATTCTGCTTTTCCCTCTCTGCAGAGTATTTTTTACATTACCAAACATTTAATTTAAAAAATATCTTGCCATGAATTTCCTAGTCCTAAAACTTTTCAATGCATACCTACTGCCCAAGAAATAAAGTTCAAGATCCTTCAAATGGCATTAAAATCACTCTATAATTCAAACTTCTTTCCCCTCAACCCTCATCCAAGTCCCAGATGTGGAATGTTTCTAACACACAGAAGTATCCTTATAAATTTAGCTCATTTTACAATGTCTGTCCTTTCTTCTACGTCTTTTAATTCCTGCACATTTTTTGAACTGAAATACTTACATTTTCCATTATGCCAATTCCTCAGATTATTTTTCATTGTCATGATAGTAGTGAATAAAATTAATGGCATTCTGACAAGTGCATGGTTTTATTTCAACTACTTATTCCAATATTTTTATATAATCTTAATGAATGTTCCTTTTACATTTACTGCATTTCATTTTAGGGGCTATCCAGTAACAACATGGATACCAAAAATGCAACATCACTGACAGAATTCGTTCTCACAGGACTTACATATCAACCAGATTGGCATATTCACCTGTTCCTGACATTCCTGATAATATATCTCATCACCACTGTAGGAAACCTTGGACTAATTGCTCTCATCTATAATGACCCTCACCTTCACATCCCCATGTACTTATTTCTTGGGAGTTTAGCCTTTGTGGATGCTTGGATCTCATCTACTGTGACTCCTAAGATGCTCGTCAACTTCCTGGCCAAGAGGAAGATGATTTCTCTCTCTGAATGCATAACACAGTTGTTTTCCTTTGCATTCAGCGCAACCACGGAATGTTTCCTCTTGGCAACAATGGCGTTTGATCGGTATGTGGCCATATGCAAACCATTGCTTTATTCAGTGATTATGACCAATAGATTATGCATCCGACTATCAGTCTTATCATTTGTAGGTGGCCTTATTCATTCCATAATTCATATAGGTTTCTTATTCAGATTAACCTTCTGTAAGTCTAACATAATACACCACTTTTACTGTGACATCATGCCACTGTTTAAGATTTCTTGTACTGACCCTTCAATCAATGTTCTGATGGTATTTATTTTCTCAGGGTCAATACAAGTGTTCACCATTCTTACTGTTCTTGTCTCTTATATACTTGTTCTCTTCACAATCTTAAAAAATAAATCCATACAAGGCATAAGGAAGGCCTTCTCCACCTGTGGAGCCCACCTCCTGTCTGTCTCTTTATATTATGGGCCCCTCCTCTTCAGGTATGTGCATCCTGGTTCTGAACAAACAGATGCTCAAGATATGATGGACTCTCTATTTTACACTGTTATAATCCCTTTGTTAAATCCAATCATCTATAGCCTGAGAAATAAGAAAGTCATAGACTCACTGACAAAAGTGTTAAAGAGAAATGTTTAGATTTCATAATTTTATTTGTAGTCTTTTTTTTAAATTAAAATCATCACATGATTGTAAAGATTAGACATGTCTCTATTTTGGTTAGTGTTCCAAGCTTCTTGTGTTTATAACTGCCTTTGTTTTCTAAGGTGTTATGACTTAAAGTGTTAGCACTAATATACTCCTTAAAATATTTGTATATGTTGTTCAAAAATACAAAGAACTTTAAACAAGTATTTATGTCATGCTATAATAATTGAAGCAGAATACAAATTAAAACACTTTAGTGCTTAAATGTTCTTTAATACAGTTTCATAAAGTCATTAAGCATTGAAGTAGGATAGTTCCTCTGAACAGCGTTATGTTGATTTAGATAGGAATACAGCTGTGAAGCCTGTAGATTCATATCTCATTTAACTCCATAGTGGAGGCAGGTTTGTGTTTGAACAGAGGCAAATCCCAGGAATTCTGCTGCCATCCAAAGGTCTTCCATCCACTCTGTTCGGGACGTGATGCATGTCACTTCTTGTGGGAATTCAATACTCATATCACAGTGAGAAACAGAAATTGGGAGAGCAATGAGAAAAAATGAGAATGGAACTAAAACAGTGAAGGTCAAACCAAATTGTAAAAGGATGCCCCCTTAGCATAGTGTATTTTTTTGAATAATGAGGAGGGTTGTCTCTCACTGCATATATTTCCTTGAAAGGTAATTTCCAGCTCTGTTTGTATGTTGTGGGATAACCTTATAAGTTTCACTAATTCAGAAAGCTAGGAGATGAAATTTCAGAATAGTTGGGAGGACACAGAGAGGAAAAGTGATATAATAGAAAGGAAATGGTCAATCTTGCTAGATTTTTTAAAAATGAAGTTACTAGGAAGATAAAGAAATTATTAATATATAAAACATTTCTAATGCCAGTCAGAATGGCTGCTATCAAAAAGTCTATAAACAGTAAATGCTGGAGAGGATGTGGAGAAAAAGGAACCTCTTACACTGTTGGTGGGAATGCAAACTAGTACAGCCACTATGGAGAACAGTGTGAAGATTTCTTAAAAAACTGGAAATAGAACTGCCATATGACCGAGCAATCCCACTTCTGGGCAAACACCGAGGAAACCAGAATTGAAAGAGACACGTGTACCCCAATGTTCATCGCAGCACTGTTTATAATAGCCAGGACATGGAAGCAACCTAGATGCCCATCAGCAGATGAATGGATAAGGAAGCTGTGGTACATATACACCATGGAATATTACTCAGCCATTAAAAAGAATGCATTTGAATCAGTTCTAATGAGGTGGATGAAACTGGAGCCTATTATACGGAGTGAAGTAAGTCAGAAAGAAAAACACCAATACAGTACACTAATGCATATATATTGAATTTAGAAAGATGGTTGGAGCAGGAAATGGCAACCCACTGCAGTACTCTTGCCTGAAAAATCACACGGACAGAGGAGCCTGATGGGCTACACACCATGGGGTCAAGAAGAGTTGGACAGGACTGAGCGACTTCACTTTCACTTTTCACCTTCATGCACTGGAGAAGGAAATGGCAACCCACCCCAGGGTTCTTGCCTGGAGAATCTGAGGGATGGAGGAGCCTGGTGGGCTGCCATCTATGGGGTCGCACAGAGTCAGACACGACTGAAGTAACTTAGCAGTGGCAGCAGCAAGATAATAACGATACCCCTATATGCAAGATAGCGAAAGAGACACAGATGTAAAGAACAGTCTTTTGGACTCTGTGGGAGAGGGCGAGGGTGGGATGATTTGCAAGGGTAGCGATGAAAAGTAAAAAAATAAAATAAAATTCTAGAATGTGTTGTTTACATGATGGCTTCAGATGCATATAACCAAAGTTCAAATAATGTTAAGATTATATGGTATCATAGTGCCTAGTGGATGGCTTGGGAAGATATGAAAATGAGTAATATTTCGGATGTTTTGTGACCTCAAAGTACTTAGATGTCAGCTTTCATCTCACTTTAAGCTCTACCTACAATGAGTAATCCATTTGCACGCCTCTTGCCTTTTCCTCCTCAACAGTGAAATTCCATACACTTTCCTATTAACACTACTGAGGTCTTTACCCTAAAAATCATCCACCTTTGAGTACTTGCTTATCTCCTATATCCTAAAGATACTCATGAGTCCTAACCACACCCAACAGTTTATTTTCATAAACAGGACAATAATTAAATCATATTCCATTTTGATAACATTTAATGGATTGACATGCTAATAGATTATTTGCAAACATGGCATATGAGTGTATATATGTATTTTTCTGTGTATATACACATACATCTGATTATTTGTTCACGGGTATGTCCAGATTAAATAATATATATAAGTATATACCTATATAGGAGAAAAGGAAAGATATACCCATTTGAATGCAGAGTTCCAAAGAATAGCAAGCAGAGATAGGAAAGCCTTCCTCAGCAATCAATGCAAAGAAACAGAGGAAAACAATAGAATGGGAAAGACTAGAGATCTCTTCAAGAAGATTAGAGATACTGAGGGAACATTTCATGCAAAGATGAATAAATCAATAAAGGACAGAAATGGTAGGGACCTAAAAGAAGCTGAAGATATTAAGAGGAGGTGGCAAGAATACACAGAAGAACTGTACAAAAAAGATCTTCACGACCCAGATAATCACGATGGTGTGATCACTCACCTAGAGCCAGACATCCTGGAATGTGAAGTCAAGTGGGCCTTAGGAAGCATCACTATGAACAAAGCTAGTAGAGGTGATGGAATTCCAGTTGAGCTATTTCAAATCCTAAAAGGTGATGCTGTGAAAGTGCTGCACTCAATATGTCAGCAAATTTGGAAAACTCAGCAGTAGCCACAGGACTGGAAAAGGTCAGTTTTCATTCCAATCCCAAAGAAAGGAAAGGCCAAAGAATGCTCAAACTACCGCACAGTTGCACTCATCTCACACGCTAGTAAAATAATGCTTAAAATTCTCCAAGCCAGGCTTCAGCAATACGTGAACGTGACCGTCCAGATGTGCAAGCTGGTTTTAGAAAAGGCAGAGGAACCAGGGATCAAGATGCCAACATCCGCTGGATCATCGAAAAAGCAAGAGAGTTAAAAAAAAACATCTATTTCTGCTTTATTGTCTATGCCAAAGCCTGTGACTGTGTGGATCACAATAAACTGGAAAATTCTGAAAGAGATGGGAATACCAGACCACCTGACCTGCCTCTTGAGAAACCTTATGCAGGTCAGGAAGCAACAGTTAGAACTGGAAATGGAACAACAGACTGGTTCCAAAGAGGAAAAGGAGTACGTCAAGGCTGTATATTGTCACTTTGCTTATTTAACTTATATGCAGAGTACATCATGAGAAATGCTGGGCTGGAAGAAGCACAAGCTGGAATCAAGATTGCTGGGAGAAATATCAATAACCTCAGATATGCAAATGACACCACCGTTATGGCAGAAGTGAAGAAGAACTAAAGATCCTCTTGATGAAAGTAAAAGAATAGAGTGAAAAAAGTTGGCTTAAAGCTCGACATTCAGAAAACTAAGATCATGGCATCTGGTCCCATCACTTCATGGGAAATAGATGGGGAAACAGTGGAAACAGTGGCTGACTTTATTTTTTTGGGCTCCAAAATCACTGCAGATGGTGATTGCAGCCATGAAATTAAAAGACACTTGCTCCTTGGAAAGGAAAGTTATGACCAACCTAGAGAGCGCATTAAAAAGCAGAGACATTACTTTGTCAACAAAGGTCCGTCTAGTCAAGGCTATGGTTTTTCCAGTGGTCATGTATGGATGTGAGAGTTGGACTGTGAAGAAAGCTGAGCACCGAAGAATTGATGCTTTTGAACTGTGGTGTTGGAGAAGACTCTTGAGAGTCCCTTGGACTGCAAGGAGATCCAACCAGTTAATCCTAAAGGATATCAGTTCTGGGTGCTCATTGGAAGGACTGATGTTGAATCTGAAACTCAATACTTTGGCCACCTCATGCGAAGAGCTGACTCATTTGAAAAGCCCCTGATGCTGGGAAAGATTGAGGGCAGGAGGAGAAGGGGACGACAGAGGATGAGATGGTTGGATGGCGTCACCAACTCAATGGACATGGGTTTGGGTGGACTCCGGGAGTTGGTGATGGACAGTGAGGCCTGGCTTGCTGCGGTTCGTGGGGCCCCAAAGAGCCGGACACGACTGAGTGACTGAGCTGAACTGACTCATACAGCCCTTTCCCTCACCCTCTCCGCCCATCTCCATCTCTGTTTCTACCACTATGACCATCACCCCGATTTGTTCACCATGGTATTATAAGGTCCTTTCAAACAATATCTTGATTTAAATCTGAAATCACTGACAACACAATTTTCATAATGAACCCTGTGTTATACCTGAAATGAATTGCAGAAAACTTTCTGAACCTCTTTTATTCTCTCAAGTTCATGCTTTTGCTAATACAAGTCTCTCCAGAGAGAATCTCCTCACTATGAACAATGAACCCCATCTTTATTTACAACTGAAATGGTGGTCTTTCTTTCAGATCTTTCTCAAATGTTATAGCTCCCATGATGCACTTGATTATCTTGAAGAGGTTAGTAATGCTTACTCATTTGAAACTTTTAGCAGTTTATTTATCCTTTTTTGTAGCATCAAAATATTTATTCTGGTCTCTTGAGTTCAAGGAATCTCTTAATTCATTCTGAGATTAGTTCAGTTAAACAATAGAAAAGGAAATCTGTTATACACAAGCATGAATCAACTTTGAGATACTAAACTTGAGTAAATGCTTACATTTTATATTTTGTACAAAAGAATATTGCACAATAATACATATAAAAATAACCAAAAGGAAAAACTTTTCTGTATGTTTAATTATACCCAAATAAATTTCATGATAATAAAGGCACATTTAATAGATACTTCATTTCAATCAATATATAAGGAATATCCCATACATAAGTTTTTCTTTACCTTGAAGACATTGCTGGCTCCCATTATTTCTCTTAAGATTGTTACTCTGATTTCTATTGTACTACTTAAATTTTTTTTTTATTGTCATAAAAATCACATAATATAAAATATACTGTCTTAACCATATTTAACTATAAAGTTAGTGGCACTAAGTACATTCCCATTGTTGTGCAATCTCACCATCATCCATCTCCTGAGTTTTTCCTAATCTGGAGCTTTGTTACCATTGAACACCAACTTCAGGTGCCCTTCCCCAACCCCCACCCTCCACTCTCTGGCATCTACCAATGTAAGTTCTTTCTGACTTTATGAATTTGACTGTTCTAGATATCTCATATAACTGGAGTCAAACAGTATTTGTCTGCACCCTTTAAGGTTAACTTAATATATGTCCTCCAAACAGCAGAAAAATACTACAAATGAACCTATTTGCAAAGCAGAAATAGAGCCACAGACGTAGAGAACAAATGTATATACGCCAAGAGGGGAAAGGAAGGGTAGGACAAATTGGGAGATGGGGACTGACATATACTATGTATAAAACAGATAACTAATGAGAATGTACTACATAGCATAGGGGGAGAAAGATGGTACAATCTGTTGCACTGCTTTTGATTATAATAAAGAAACACTTAGGTAAGATTTATTACAATAATACACATCTCAATAAACTGGTTAGAAAATTCACAAATAAATTATGTAACTGAAAAATGAAAATGTCCTGATTCTGGAAGGCACAATAAACTCTGAGTTATATTCTATGACACTGTCAACCATAAGAGAACTAAGAAACAAATGCTTTCTTAAAAACAACACAACAAAAACAACAAATGATCACTGACTTCTCATCAGAAACAACAGAGCTCAAAAGACAGTAGAACAACATCTTTAAAGTGATAAAAATAAAATATGTCAACTGAGAGCTCTATATCTGGTGAAAACAAATTTTAAGAATAAAAGCACAGTAAAGATATTTTTATATGATAAAGACTAAGCAACTCTATCATCAATATCACTGTGAAAAAGGTATTTCTTAAGAATGAAGGGAAATAAGTTCAGATGGATACTTGGATCCTCACAGAGAAATCTAGAGCTCTGAAAATAATAATTCTGTAGATAAATAGAAAAGTATTTTTCTATTAATTTCTTTAAAATTCATATGGATATTTACAGCAAAAATTATGACTTATATTGGGGCTATAAAATGACAACTTTGCCTTACAGGCCAGGCAGTCTATGAATAGATCTATACAACTGTACATTGTTCAGTTTCATGTGAATGGTACAATATTACCTGTAAGCAAACTTTGAAATGAGCTAAGAACATATATTGTAATCCTGAGAGCAGACACACACACACACACACACACACACACACACACACACACAAGTAGAGACCTATAGAAAAAACAGATGTTACAAACAAAACATATAGTAAAATGTTGTACATAATCCAATAATTGTAATTGGATTGTCAATAATTATATTTATATAATATATATAATATATAAATATAATTTATATATATAATATATATTTATATTTTATATTATATATTTATAAATATATTTTATATATTTATAAATTATAATTATATAAATATAATTAAATATATATAATATAATATATATAATATATATATAATTATATATAATTATAATTATATTAAAGATAAGTGGAGACAAAGTACTCCTATTAAATGACAAATTCTTTCAACAGATGTTCAAAAAGCAGGAGAGTATTCTGGAAAGATGATAAGAGCACCAGAAATCTCTCTCCCTTCCTAAACAAAAATTTCACTGGCATTATCTGTGTAACAGAAGTAATACGGAACTCTAGAGTCTACTGAAGAATTGCAACAGCAAGGGAAGATTGAGCAGTAAATTGGGGTTAATTTTGGTCAGTTTCAGCTGTAAGCACAGCTACCCATCAACGACTCCATCCCCCATGCCACGCAGCTGTGTGTGTGTTCCGGGAACATCTGGCACTCATGTTGTAGGAGTGGAACAGAATCCTCCATCCAAATACCGGGGATCTGTGCAGTGACTGCAGAGGATGAATTCTGATCACAAAGATGTTAAAAAAAAAAGAAGAAATGGCCATTTTTGTTGTACCTCCCACCATTTTTGCAAGCTCCTCTCCCTCTGACAGAAGTGACTACCAGGGAATTTAAGGAGTTGGTACACTTTTCTCCTCTTTAATTTTTTTTTATTTTTCCATTTTGGATCAAAATACCAAAGACTACTACATCCAAAAGCAACCACATATATGGGAAAAATTAGAAAATTACCATGTATGTCCAGGAAAAGACACAGAAAAAGAAACCTGAAAAAAAAAAAGGCTGAAAAATAAAAGCTAAGAAAAATAAACCTGAAACAACCTTAAATTTACACCTCAGACTGATCATGAGCAAAAAGATGGCCTACAATTAAAAAACAATAGCAAAAACAAACCCCCAAAAATCATAAACAGCAAATCCTAGAAAAGGGGAGAATTTAATTTCCAGATTTACCATATTATTAGATTCAAATATCCAGATTTTGGCGGGGGGTGGGGGGGGCGGGTGGTGAGGCGCTTCCCTAATGCCTCAGTGGGTAAGAGAATCTGCCTACAAGGCAGGAGATACAGGAGACAGGGGTTCAATCCCTGAGTCAGGAAGATCCCCTGGAGGAGGAAATGGCAGCCCACTCCAGAATTCTTGCCTGAAAAATCCCATGACAGAGGAGTCTGGTGGGCTACAGTCCATAGGGTCACAAAGAGTCAGACACGACTGAGCATAGCACACAACAATATTCATCCAGTTTTTAACAAAGACTCTCAAGGCAAACCAAAAAATAAGAAATGTGACCCATCCAAAGAAAAAACATGCCCCCCCCCAAAAAAAACAGAAACTGTCCCTGAAAAAGGCCTGATGGCAGATATACTAGATAAAGACCTTAAAACAGTTGTCTTAAAGATGCTTAAAGAAATATAGGAAGATGTGGAAAAAGGAAAGATGATGTATAAATAAAATGGAAATATTAATAAAAGAAACCTAAAAAGAAATAAAAAAGAAATTCTGAAACTGAAAAATATAATAATTAAAATGAAAATTCACTAAAGAAATTTAAGGCATATTTGAATAGCCAGAAGAAACAATCAGTGAACTTGAAAACAGTTCAGTTCAGTCACTCAGTCGTGTCCGACTCTTTGTGACCCCATGGACTACAGCACTCAGGCCTCTCTGTCCATCACCAACTCCCAGAGTTTACTCAAACTCATATCCATTGAGTTGGTGATGCCATCCAACTATCTCATCCTCTGTTGTCCCCTTCTCCTCCCGCCTTCAGTCTTTTCCAGCATCAGGGTCTTTTCCAATGAGTCAATTCTTTGCATCAAGTGGCCAAAGTATTGGAGTTTCAGCTTCAGCATCAGTCCTTCCTCCTTCCAATGAATATTCAGGACCATTTCCTTTAGGATGGACTGGTTGGATCTCCTTGCAGTCCAAGGGACTCTCAAGAGTCTTCTCCAACACCACAGTTCAAAAGCATCAATTCTTTGGCACTCAGCTTTCTTTATAGTCCAATTCTCACATTCATACATGAATACTGGAAAAACCATAGCTTTTTTAGATGGACGTTTCTTGGCAAAGTATTATCTTTGCTTTTTAATATGCTATCTAGGCTGGCCATAATTTTTCTTCCAAGGAGCAAGCATCTTTTAATTTCATGGCTGCAATCACCATCTGCAGTGATTTTGGAGCCCAAAAATAAAGTCTGTCACTGCTTCCACTGTTTCCCCATCTATTTGCCATGACGTGATGTGACCAGTTGCCATGATCTTAGTTTTCTGAATGTTGAGTTTTAAGTTGACTTTTTCACTCTCCTCTTTCACTTTCATCAAGAGGCTCTTTAGTTTTTCTTCCCTTTCTGCCATAAGGGTGGTGTCATTTGCATATCTGAGGTTATTGATATTTCTCCTGGCAATCTTGATTTCAGCTTGTGCTTCATCCAGCCCAGCGTTTCTCATGATGTACTCTGCATAGAAGTTAAATGAGCAGGGTGACAATATACAGCCATGACATACTCCTTTCCCTATTTGGAACCAGTCTGTTGTTCCATGTCCAGTTCTAACTGTTGCTTCCTGACCTACATATAGATATCTCAAGAGGCAGGTCAAGTGGTCCAGTATTTCCATCTTTTTATGAATTTTCCACAGTTTGTTGTGATCCACACAGTCAAAGACTTTGGCGTAGCCAATAAAGCAGAAGTAGAAGTTTTTCTGGAACTCTCTTGCTTTTTCAATGACCTAATGGATGTTGGCAATTTGATCCCTGGTTCCTCTGCCTTTTCTAAACCCAGCTTGAACATCTGGAAGTTCACGGTTCACGTACTGTTGAAGCCTGGCTTGGAGAATTTTGAGCATTACTTTCTTAGCGTGTGAGATGAGTTCAATTGTGTGATAGTTTTTTAGAAATTTATTTTTTCACAGTGCGACTGGAAATCAGAGAACATGGTGCCAGTATAGTAAAGTTCTGGCAATAGCCTACTTTCTGATTCACAGATATCTGCCTTATCAGTGTATCTTCACATGATAGAGGGCAGAGACAGGAAGGAAACTCTCTCCTGTTCTTCTTATAAGGGCATTAATTTCATTCATGACAGCTCCACTTTCATGACTTATCTCCCAGAGGCCCTATCTCCTAAAACATATTGGGGGTTAAGTTTTATCATATGCATTTTAGGGGAACATAAATATTCAATTCATAACATTGGCGACCATATGACCATATGTTATGAACAGTCAGTCCATAACAGGGGGTCCCTGACCCCCAAAATGATGTCCTTTTCACTTACAAAATACATTTATTCCACCCTACAACTCCAAAAGTCTTAACTCATTCCAGTATCAAATCTATAATGTAAAGTCCAAAGTCTCATCTAAACATCATCTAAATTAGATATGAATGAATCAAGGTACGTTTTAAGGTATGATTTATACTTGAGTACCTACTCAGATTCAAGGTATAAGTTATCCTTGGGTGAAATATATCTTCAATTGTGCTCCTATAAAAACCAAATTAATACAATGGTGGGACAGGCATAGGATAAACATTCCCATTCAAAAAGTGAGAATTAGAGAAGAAAGAAGTGATGATGTGTCATAAGCAAGCCGAAAACCTATTGAGGCAAACTTCATGAGTTTTCAAAGCGTGAGACAAATCTTTGGCTTTATGTTTTTCCCTCATATAAGAAAAATAAATCTTGACTCTTACTTCACCACACATACAAAGTAACTAAAGTGTATCACAAAACAAAACATAAAAGCTAAGCTATAAAACATCTAAAATAAAATAAGAAAAATTGCAATTTTGAGTGTATTCAATTATTTTTTAGAGGGGATATAAAACAGAATTACCATAAGAGAAAAATTTGACAAGTGAATCTGAGCAAAATATAAACCATCTGCTATTAAAAAAAGCATAATTTAGAAAACAAAAAGCCAAGCCACAAACTTGGAGAAAATAACTGTAGTGCACCTATCTGACTAAAAACTTGTATTCAGAATATATAAAGGACTCTTCAACTTAGTAGGAACAATTCATATAATCCAATTTTTACTGGGAAAAAATAGTTGAATGGATACTGTATAAAAGAAGATATGCCAAAAATATGAAAAGATGCTCAATAGCATTAGTCATCAGAGAAATGCAAATTAAAATCACAGTGAGATACCACTACCCCCGTTAGAACGGCTAAATGTGAAAAAGACTGACAATACCAAGTGTTGCCAGGAAGTGAAGCAAATGAAATTATCATTCATTGTTGGTAGGACTATAAAATAGCACAACTATTCCAAAAAAGTATGCTATTTTCTTAACAAGTGAATCATACAGTTACCATTGTAACCAAGAAATTCTTGATATTTATGCCACAAAATGAAAACATATGTCCTCCCAAAGACTTTTTCTCATGGTAGATTTATTGTAAATGGTCTCATACTGAAGACAATGCAAATGTCTATCACTAAAAGTGTTAGTCACTCAGCTGTGTTCAACTCTTTGCGACCCCTTGGACGGCAGCCCACCAGGCTCCTCTGTCCATGGAATCTCCAGGCAAGAATACTGGAGTGGGTAGCCATTCCCTTGTCCAGGGGATATTCCTGACCTGGTAAAGCCATACAGTGGAATACTGCTGAGCAATAAAAAGGAATGAACTCTGGACTATGGTACATGCAAAAAATGGATGATTTTCAAAACAGGTAAGGTGAGTGAAAAAACTCAGACACAAAAGATCATGTGTTATACTATTAGTGTGAAATCCTAGAAAAGGCAAAATTAATCTGTAGTTAACAGAAAGTGAGAATGACTGGGAAGGGGTAGTGGGGGTAGTGGCTATTTTGAAAATGATGAAAATGCTATGAATTTTGATTGTGCTAGTAGTTACATGTCAAAATTTGTCAAAACCCACTGAACTCAATGTATACTTAAAAACGGTTATAGTTTAGGCAAATCATACTTAAATAAAAATTATTTTAGTAAGAAAAAAATCAAGGCCTAACAATACATTGTCTCTAAAAAATGTACTTTAAATATACAGATACAGATTAAAAGTAAAAAATAGAAAAAAATGTACCATGCTCAGAGTAACCATAAGAAAGCTGGTGTGACTACATTAATATCAGAAGAAAAGATGACAAGACAAGTAATATTGCCAAAAATAAAAAAGACTTTACAGTAATAAAGGGATCAAGTTGTCAAAAAGACATAACAGTCCTAAGAGTGTATGACCCTAATAATAGAATAATAATGGAACAAATAGATGTAATAAAAAAGAGAAATAGATAAGTCCATTATCTTTGTTGAGGATTTTAACACCCTTCTTTCAACAATAGAACAGTGAAGTGATAAAACTATAGTGAAGAGAAACAAGATCTGAGGAACAATATCACCTTTCTTAATATAACTGGCAACTTGTAGAACAATATAACCTACATCTTCAAGAACTATACTTTTTTTAAGATAATCGCATGCTAGAGACACATGTCTCCATAAATTTAAGAGAAATAAAATAATACAGGGTATCTTTATCCATAATGGAATTAAATTAGAAAACAACAATATATTTAAACAAACTGAAAATATTTGTAAATTTAAAAAGTTTCCTGTAAGTAATCCATGCATCAAATAATTCACAAGAGAAACTAGAAGAAAATTTGAATTAAACAATAATGAAAATAATATTTTAAAGTTTGTGTACTGCTGTTAAATCAGTGCAAGGAAGAAAGGTGTATAGCATTAAATAATTATACTAGGAAAGAAGATAGGTCTAAAATCAATTATCTAAGCTTTCACTTAAAAATTTATAGAGGGGAAAAATAAACCCAAAATAAATGCAAGGAAAAATAATAAAGATAACAGAGGAATTTAAAAAAACATAAAATAAATGTATAATAAAGAAAATTGACAAAACTAAAAATTGCTTCATTGAAAATATAAAAAATAGTAAAGCTTTAGTGAGAATTAAATTACTAGGGTGAGTAAACACCCTATCACCTACATAAGGAATGAAAGAGACTATTACTACAAATTTTATAGTATTAAAAGAATAGGAAAATAAGAACAATGTTATGCCAAAAAATTAAACTACTTAGATAAAATGGATAAACTCTTTGAAAAATATAATTCCCCAAAACTGTCACAAGAAAAAATAAAAAAGTTAAATAAACCTCTAATATATAAACTGAATTAATATCAATTTTTTTCCTACAAAGAAAAGTCTAGGCCCAAATGGAACCATTAGAAACCACTGAACAACTTAATCAAACATTTAGGGAATTAAATAATACCAATCTACAAAAAATCTTCCAGTAAATAGAAATGATGGGATATCTTCCTACCTTATTTTATGAGGCCAGCACAATCTTGATATCAATACAAGAAAAGTGCACTTTTTTAAAAGAGGGATCAATGTCCCTCTGAATATGTAGTCAAAAGTGCTTAATAAAATATTAGCAAATCATGTTCAGAAATAGAAAAGATAATATATCCTAAAGTGATTTCATTCCAAAAATACAAAATGGCTTTAAAATCAATAAGCTGATGGATTAAAATCAATATTTTAAGTTACCATATTAACATAAAAAAGAAAAACATGATTATTTTAATAGGTGAAAAAAAGACATGTGAAAAAATCTAACATCCATTCCTGCTTTCTTAAAAAGCTAACAATAGTCTACATAGAAGGAAATTTCTTCAACTTGACAAAGTTCACTTATGTAAAATCCACAAATAATTTTATACATAATGCAAAAACATAATGTGCTCAGTCGCTCAGCCACGTCTGACTCTCCCATGGACTGTATCCCACCAGGCTTTCCTGCCCATGGAATTTTCAAGGCAAGAATACTGAAGTGGAATGCCATTTCCTGCTCCAGGGAATCTTCCTGACCCAGGGATCGAATCCACGGCTTTTGTGTCTCCTGCACTGGCAGGCAGATTCTTTACCACTAGCTAAACACTTTGCCATTACATTGGTAAAACTCCCACCACTCTGCTCAATATTTTACTGGAGGTCCTAGTCATTGCAGTAAGTCAAACAAATAAAAAAACATAAAGAAAGTAAAGAAATAATCAAAATTCTCTGTAACAAGAGGACATGGTTGTTTTATTCAGAGAATCCTAAGGAATCCTTAAAATAATGATGGTAACAGGTTTATTTATTAAACCTATAGTATAAAAGTTATATATATATATATATATAATGTATACCCATACATACACATATATATAGTGTTCTTATGTGTGCTAGCAAGAAATGTTTAGAAAATAAAAAGTAAAGCCCTACTTACAATATCATAGAAATCATAATAGTAAGGGATAAATTTAACAAAAAGTATAGAAGACCTTTATTCTGAATTCTATAAGGCACTGCTGTGAGACATTAGAAGAAACCTGAACAAATGAAATCTTGGACTAAAACACTCGATACCATTAGAATGTTAATTCTTCCCAAATGTATCTATAGATTCAAAGCTGTGCTGTGCATAGTCACTCAGTCGTGTCTGACTCTTCACAACCCCATGGACTCTAGCCCGCCAGGCTCCTTTGTCCATGTGGATTCTCCAGGCTATAAACTGGAGTGGGTTGCCATGCCTCCTCCAGGGGATCTTCCTAACCCAGAGATCAAACTCGGATTCAATGCAATTTTAATCAGAATATTATGATCCAATATTCTGGTCACCTGATGCAAGAGAGGATTAAATAGTTGGGTGGCATCATTGACACAAGAGATGAGTTTGAGCAAACTCCAGGAGATAGTGAAGGATTGGGAAGCCTGGCATGCTGCACTTCATGGGGTCGCAAAGAGTCAGACAGGATTTAGCAACTGAACAACAACAATTATGGATCCTATGTAGAAATTAACAAACTGACTGTAAAATTTAAATTAAAATGCAAGCAATCTAGAATATCCAAAGCAATTCTGAAAAAAAAAAACTATTGAAGGACTTACTGATTGATTTTAATACTAACTTTAAAGCTATCATCATTCATATGGTGTGATACAGAAATAAAATTATAAAAGCAGATCTGTGGATGAGAACCCAGAAACAGGCTCACACACATGAAGAATCTGATTTTCAACAAAGGCTTCAAAACATTGCAACACAGGAAGTAAAGTCTTTTTAACATAATATACTACATGAAAAAAACAAAAAGCGTTGATCATTACCGCTTACTATACACAGGATTGATTCAAGATTTATAGACATAACACTAAAAACTAAAATGATAAAGCTTTTGGAAGAAAAGAGAAGAATATCTTCAAGAAATATGGGTAGGCAGAAGTGTTTAGACAGAACATGGAAAGTAGTATCATTAAAAACTGATAAATTAGACTATTGAATGAAAATTTCTGTTCATCAAAAGATACCATCAAGAAAATGAACAGGAGGGTCACATTTTAGGAGGGAATAGTTGCAAAACTATATCTGACAAATGACAAATAAAATATATTTTAAAAGCCACTACAATTAGGGAAAAATCAAAAATAGATAAGGACTTTTGCTTTTAAGCTAAGTGAGAAAAGGGTCTATCAAAGAAAGTGCCTTGAGCAGAAGTGACTTCACATGGCTTATACCTCTGGCTGCTCTGTTGAGACAAGACTGTAGAATGCACGGGTGAAAACAGGAAAATCTATTGTATGACTTTTGCATTATCAGGTAAGAAATGGTGGTCTGCACCAGGATAGTAAAAGAGGTTGGATTTTGAATACATTTTGACGTTAATGCTGACTTTTTTTAAACAACTGACCATAGTTTTTACCTCACTATCTGGAAAATGGAATCACCATTTTCTAAAAATAAGGAAGATATAGGAGAAATAAAATTGGGGATTGATAGTAATAAAGAAACTCAGGTTGGGCCATGATAAATGTGAGATGCCTACTAACGTTTACATAGAGATGTCAAGTAGGAAGCTACATATACAACATAATGAATTTGCCAGCTTATAACTGAAAAAGAAGCTTTGGTTTTCCTTGCTGCAGAACTTTGTTTCACCTCAAAAAAAAAAAAAAAAGAAAAGAGTTTCTTCCTCCTCTCACAAACTAGATCAATTTCCCTTTAAAGATGATGTGATCAGATCCAAGACTAATGCAGAGCAGCTAATTTCTTGAAGGAAAAAAAAAAAAAAACAAACAATAAACAGACTGAAAGAGTTGAGCAGAATACCCAGGACTGAAGGCAGAACCTTTGTAGCTTTCCTACCAGGAGAATAAAGGACAGGCACAGGGTCTCTGAAAAACAATTAAGAAAAAGATAGAGAGAGATAGAGAAAACAGGGCAAAGAAGAGAAATATTTATGTCAGGATAGGTGATAGAAGCAGAGCTTCCTTTATCTTTCCCAAGCTCCTAGAGATTGGGAAAGGGAAGAAGAAGGAGTTTTAAAGGAAAGAAAAGAAATACGGAAATCACTCCATTATGCTTTAGATCCTCTAAAAGTATCTATGTTATTAAAATAGATGAAACTACCGCACAATTGCACTCATCTCACATGCTAGTAAAGTAATGCTCAAAATTCTCCAAGCCAGGCTTCAGCAATACATGAACTGAGAACTTCCAGATGTTCAAGCTGGTTTTAGAAAAGGCAGAGGAACCAGAGATCAAATTGCCAACATCTGCTGGATCATGGAAAAAGCAAGAGAGTTCCAGAAAAACATCTATTTCTGCTTTATTGACTATGCCAAAGCCTTTGACTGTGTGGATCACAATAAAGTGAAAAATCTTTTTGAAGGAGATGGGGAAATACCGACCACCTGAACCTGCCTCTTGAAAACCTTATGCAGGTCAGAAGCCAACAATTACAATGGACATGGAAACAACAGACTAGTTCAATAGGGGAAAAGAGTACGTCAAGGCTGTTATATTGTCACCCTGTATTTACTATATGCAGAGTACATCATGAGAAACGCTGGGCTGAAGAAGCACAAGCTGGAATCAAGATTGCCGGGAGAAATATCAATAACCTCAGATATGCAGATGACACCACCCTTATGGCAGAAAGTGAAGAAGAACTAAAAAGCCTCTTGATGAAAGTGAAAGAGGAGAGTGAAAAAGTTGGCTTAAAGCTCAACATTCAGAAAACTAGGATCATGGCATCTGGTCCCATCACTTCATGGCAAATAGATGGGGAAACAGTGGAAACAGTGGCTGACTTTATTTTTCTGGGCTCCAAAATCACTGCAGATGGTGATTGCAGCATGAAATTAAAAGACGCTTACTCCTTGGAAGGGAAGTTATGACCAACCTAGACAGCATATTAAAGAGCAGAGACATTACTTTGCCAAACAAGGTCTTGTCTTAGTCAAGGCTTGGTTTTCAGCAGTCATAATGATGTGAGAGTTGGACTGTGAAGAAAACTGACACCAAAAATTGATGCTTTTGAACTGTGGTGTTGGAGAAGGCTCTTGAGAGTCCCTTGGACTGCAAGGAGATCCAACCAGTCCATCCTAAAGGAGATCAGTCCTGGGTGTTCATTGGAAGGACTGACACTGAAGCTGAAACTCCAGTACTTCTGGCCACCTCATGCGAAGAGCTGACTCACTGGAAAAGACCCTGATGCTGGGAGGGAGTCGGGGCAGGAGGAGGAGGGGACAACAGAGGATGAGATGACTGGATTGCATCACCGACTCTATGGACATGGGTTTGAGTAAACTCTGGGAGTTGGTGATGGACAGGGAGGCCTGGCGTGCTGCGATTCATGGGGTCGCAAAGAGTCGGACACGACTGAGAGACTGAACTGAAGGCTTTCCAAAAGAAACTAAAGTTTCTTCCCCTATGTTCATTATTTCAGTTTATTGCTAGCTTCTAATATTTATTCTGATTTTTCACATATTATTTATATAAATCAATAGCTTAAAAAAGCTGATATATTAAAAGAGACTCTTCTCTCATTTTATTATGAAACAAAATGGAAGGGCTTTTTCACATATTTCTTAGAACAGAAATCACCAAAATATTTCCCTTTTTCAGACTATCACTAATCTTTGGAAAATAATCCATCAGTTGAGATCACTGAGAATAGTACCTTGGCTAACTCTCTCATTCACTCATTAACTGTAGACATACAGACAATTAACACTCTCTGCTGAAAATACAATAGTGAACCTGAGAGTCTTCTCTAGAGACTCTATTAGAAGTTTGATGCTCAGAGATGAGGGCTAGGGAAACTTCTGTAATTGTAATTATGTATCCATAATCTACATGCAATGCTCAGTAGACATTATTAGGGAAGCAACAGGGATTTCTTAGGAAAGGTAACATTGGTGTCATCAAATGAAAATAATATTTACATATATGGACAAAACCCAAATCAACCTTGGCCTTAAGGGCAGAAGACTTTGCTCTGCCCTGGCCCTAGGCCAAACTGACTGCATTCTCCCACTCCTCATCCACTATGTACCTGAAGCTGACTCATTAAAGCAAAATGTCAATGGCAATGGTTGCTCCTGAAATCTCTTATAATACTTTTCTCTGTGCATTCTGATTCCTTAGCTCTGATTCTTTCCCCTCTAATTTCTAGCTTCATTTTCCATCCTATACTTTCTCAGGAATTCCCCAGATCTGGCAGTACTGAGTTATAGGTACTGCAAAGGAGGGGTCTCATTTTCCTAACCTTGATTGAAAGTTAGCTCTAGATTATATTAATAGAAATCGGCATCAAGAGTTCATTAGTACTTCTGATTCTCCCACAAATCTCCTTGGACTAATTATGTACAAGAAATGGGATATTGGCCTGATTCAGGCCAGCACTATCCTCATTATTAATGCTGACAATGCAGAATAGTTAAGTGCATAAACTTTTAGGTTTAGACTCCTGGGTTTTGAAGTTTGACTCTATCATTTACTAGTCATATATAGCCCTGGTTAAGTCACAAACTCTCTGCACCTCTGTTTTCCCATTTACGAGCCAGGTGGAGGGCGAAGGTGAAAATAATACTGACTGCATAGATTTGTTATGAAGATTTACAGGGGTAATTGTTGTAAAATATTTAATACAGAAACTGGCCCACATAAAGAGCCTAGAAAATGCTAGTTGGAATATTATAATATTCTTGGCAAACATGAGGTCTTCTTGGAATTATATATACACAACTATTTCAAGTCTGAGATGATAGCAATAAGTATATTTGAACATATGTAAGCTTTCATTACATTTAAATATTGAATGTTCTCATCATTTTCCCAATGTGAATGAACAGGTTCTCTCAAGGATTTCTACAGGATTGAAACATTATTTTTTTACTTGGATGGCATTTTGTTTGATTACTAGACATTTTCCCCTATAACTACTGAGATATAATTGACATAGCAGAATCATATAAGTTTAAGGTGTACTATATGGTACAGTCCACGGGGTCGCAGAGTTGGACACGACCCAGCGACTTCACTCACTCACTCATGTGATAATTTGATATACTTATATATTGCAGTGATCACCACAATAAGGCTAGTTAACATATTCATAAACTCATATAGTTACCATTTTTGTGTGAATTTTTAAGATCTACTTTCTTTGCACTTTCAAGTGTATAATATAGTATCATTAAGTAGAGGCCTTATATTAGATCCCCAGAACCCATTCACTTATAACTGGAAATTGCTACCTTTTGACCACCTTGACCAATTTCTCCCACCTCCACTCCCACCCTTAGAAACCACAAATCTACACTCTATTTCTATGAGTTTGGCTCTTAAATTTTATTAGTTTTGTTTATTTTTATTTTCAATTTATTTCTTTACATTGAGGTAAAATTAACACAACATTAGGTAAGTTTCAGGTATACAACATAACGATTTGCTATTTGTATGTATTGCAAAATGGTCAACTACATTTGGTCCACATCTGTTGCCATACTTAACTACAAATTTGTCTTGATGAGAACTTTAAAGATCCAGTCTCCTACCTAATTTCAAAAGTATGACATAGTATTGATTTTTATTTCCAATTGGAGGATAATTGCTTTACAATATTGCATTGGTTTCTGCCATATGTCAACATGAATTAGCCAAAGGTATACATATGTCCCCTCCCTCTTGAACCTCCCTCTCTCCTCCCACGCCATTCTACCTCTCTAGGTCATCACAGAGCACCAGCTTGAGCTCCCTGGGGCACACAGCAACTTCCCACTAGCTATCTGTTTTACATATGGTAACGTGTATGTTTCAATGCTGCTCTTTCAGTTTGTCCCACCTTCTTCCCGGCTGGGTCCGTAAGTCTGGTCTCTATGTCTGTGACTCTATTCCTGCCCTGCAGATGGGTTCACTAGTACCATCTTTCGAGATTCCACATATATATGTGTGTGTGTGTGTGTGTATATATATATTCATATACAATATCTATTTTTGAATCCATGTCTCCTGCAACGGCAGGCAGATTCCTTACCACTGAGCCACCAAGGAAGCCCTAGAAATTGTAACTTTTGACCCCCTTTACCCATTCTGCCCACATTCTATCCCAGGCAACTTTCAATATGTTCTCTATATCAATGAGCTTGGAGGCTTTTTAGGGCAGGAGGGGAAGCTGTTTGGTTTTTGACTAGTTTTTTGGCTTCCCAGGTAGGCCTAGTGATAAATCCACTTGCCAAAGCAGGAAATGCAAGAGATGTGGGTATGATTCCTGTGTCGGGAAGATCACCTGGAGCAGGAAATGGCAACCCACTCCAGTGTTCTTGCCTAGAAAACTCGATGGACAGAGGAACCTGGTGGGCTACAGGCCATGGGGTTGCACAGAGTCAGACATGCTGAGCACACATCACAATATATCAATGAGCTTGGGGGCTTCGGGAGTGGGGAGGTGGTTTGGTTTTTTGCTTGCTTTTAGATTTAATATATAAGTGAAATCATACAGTTTTTATCTTTTTCTGTATGACTTATTTTAGTTAGCATAATGCCCTCAAAGTCCATGCATGTTGTTGCAAATGGCAGGATTTGTTTCGTTTTTAGGCTGAATAATATTGTGTGTATGTGTGTGAAAGAGACTCTGTCTCCACTTATACATACATAATATATATAACACTTTCTTTATCCATTCATCTATCAATAGACACTTGGGTTTTTCCATGTCTTGACTATTTTAAATAATGCTGCAGTGAACATGGGCTGCAGCTGTCTCTTAGAGATAGTGATTTCATTTCCTTTGGATATATCACCAGAAACAGGACTACTGGATCATATGGTAGATGATCCATATAAAAGATTTTTAATGAGCCTCTATACTGTTTTCCATAGTGACTATACAAATTTACATTCCTACCAAAGTGTAAAAGAGTGCCCTTTTCTCCACATCCTCACCAACACTTGTTACTTCCTTTCTTTTTGATACAGCCATTCTGCCAAGTGTGTGGTAATAGCTCTTTATGATTTTGACTTGCATTTCCCTGATGATTAGTGATGTTAAGCACTTTTTCATG
Organism: Cervus canadensis; assembly: GCF_019320065.1. Taxonomy (NCBI): domain Eukaryota; kingdom Metazoa; phylum Chordata; class Mammalia; order Artiodactyla; family Cervidae; genus Cervus; species Cervus canadensis. Next base: position 38,750,510 of record NC_057412.1, read on the forward strand.
TACTTGCTGCCCATTTCTATATCTTCTCTTAAAACGTGTATTTTCAGGCCCCTTGCCCATTTTTAAATCAGATTATTTATACTTTTCCTATTGAGTTGTAGTAGTTCCTTACATTCCTTTTGGATATTAACTTCTTCAGATATATGGTTCTCAAATACTTTATCCCATTCCACAGGTTTCCTTTCATTGTATTGCTTCTTTGGCTATGCAGAATTTTTTTAGTTTGATGTAGTCCTACTTACTTATTTTTGCTTTTGTTGCCTCTGCTTTTGATGTCATATCCAAAAAAATCACTGCCAGGATCAGTATCAAGAATCTTTGTCCCTATTTATTCTAGAAGTTGTAATGTTTTAGGTCTTACATTTAAGTATTTAATGCATTTGGAGTTAATCTTCATGAATGGTGTAAGATTTGTTGTTGTTATTCAGTCACTCAGTCAGGTCTGACTCTTTGTGATCCCATGGACTGCAGCACGCCAGCCTTCCCTGTCCTTCACTATTTCCCGGAGCTTGCTCAAACTCCTGTACATTGAATCAGTGATGCTATCCAACCATCTCATCCTCTGTCATTCCCTTCTCCTGCCTTCAATTTTTCCCAGCATCAGGATCTTTTCAAGTGAGCCAGCTCTTTGCATCAGGTTGCCAAAATATTGGAGTTTCAGCTTCAGCATCAGTACTTCCAGTGAATATTCAAGGTTGATTTCCTTTAGGATTGACTGGTTTGGTCTCCTTGCAGTTCAAAGGACTCTCAAGAATCTTCTCCAGAACCACAGTTCAAAGGCATTAATTCTTCAGCACTCAGCCTTTTTTACTGTTCAGCTCTCACATCCGTATATGACTACTGGAGAAACCATAGCTTTGACTATACAGACCTTTGTTGGCAAAGTAATGTCTCCGCTTTTTAATATGCTGTCGAGGTGTGTCATAGCTTTTCTTCCAAGGAGCAAGAGTCTTTTAATTTCATGGGTGCAGTCACCATCCACAGTGATTCTGGAGCCCAAGAAAATAAAGTCTGTCATTGTTTCCCCTTCTATTTGCCATGAAGTGATGAGACTGGATGCCAAGATCTTCGTTTTTTGGATGCTGAGTTTTAAGCCAGCTTTTTCACTCTCCTCTTTCATTTTCATCAAGAGGCTCTTTAGTTCTTCTTCACTTTCTGCCATAAGGGTGGTGTCATCTGCATATCTGAGGTCACTGATATTTCTCCTGGCAATCTTGATTTCAGTTTGTGCTTCATCCAGCCCGGCATTCCACATGTACTCTGCATATAAGTTAAATAAACAGTGACAATATACAGCCTTGATGTACTCTTCCCAATTTGGAACCAATCTGTTGTTCCATGTCTGGTTCTAACTGTTGCTTCTTGACCTGCATACAGGTTTCTCAGGAGGCAGGTAAGGTGGTCTGGTATTCTCATCTCTTTAAGAATTTTTCCACAGTTTATTGTGATCCACACAAACACTTCAGTGTAGTCAATGAAGCAGATATTTTTCTGCTTTTTCTATGATCCAATGGATGGTTGCAATTTGATCTCTCATTCCTCTGCCTTTCCTAAATCCAGCTCGTACATTGAGAAGTTCTCAGTTCACACACTGCTGACGCCTAGCTTTAGGATTTAGGACATTAACTTGGTAGCATGTGAAATGAGTGCAATTGTGCAGTAGTTTGAACATTCTTTGGCATTGCCTTTCTTTGGGATTGGAATGAAAGATGACCTTTAATTTTATTCCTCTACATGTGAATATCCAGTATTCCCAACACCATTTATTGAAGAGACTAACTTTTCCCCTTTGAACATTCTTGACTCCCTTGTCAAATATTCGTTGACACATACATGTAGGTTTATATCTGGGCCCTCAACTATGCTCCCTTGATTTGTATATCTGCTTTTATGCCAATGCTATACTGTTTCACTTCTATAGCTTTGTAGTATAATATAAATTATTCAATGTGATGTCTCCAGCTTTATTCTTTTTCTAAACATTACCTGAGCTATCAGAGCCTTTTGTAGTTTCATATGAATTTTGGATTGCTTTTTGTATATCCATAAAAATTGCTGTTGAAATTGTGATAGGAACTACATTGACTATAGAGATGGCTTTAGACAGTATGGACATTTTAATAATATTAAATCTTCCAAATTATAAACACAGGATCTTTCACCTTACTGATTAAATTACTCCTAAGTGTTTTTGATGCTATTATAAATGGAATTACTTATTTTTTAGAATTTTCTTCATTAGTATATAGAAACAGAACCAACTTCGTATGTTGATTTTTCATCCTGCAACTTTACTGAAACCACTGATTAGTTCTAACAGTTTTCGGTGGGATCTTTAGGGTTTTCCATATATACGATTATGTTATTTGCAAACAACTGTATTCCTTTTATGAATTTTTCTTGCCTGATTGCTCTTGTTAGTACTTTCAGTTCTAGACTGGGTAAAAATGGTGTATAATTGTATTGTTATTAATCTCAGAGGCATAGATTTCAACTCTTTTCACTAATGACTACTATAATATTTCAGCTGTGAGTTTGTCAGGTGTGTCCTTTTTTAATGTTGAGGTACATTATGTCTATGCTCAAGTTTTAAGAATTTTTATCATGAAATAATGTTGAATTTTGTCAAATGATTTTTCTGTATGTATAGAGGTGACCATATGGTTTTAATCACTCATTCTATTAATATGGTATGTTTCACATGCTGATCTGCATATATTGAATCATCCTTATATCCCAGGAATAAATCCCATTTGATTATGGTGTATGATCCTTTCAATGTGCTACTGAATTTGATTTGCTAACATTTTGTTGAGGACTTTGTAACATCTATATTCATCACAGGTATTAGTCTATTGTTTTCTTTCCTTTAATGGTCTTATGTGATTTTAAGTCACATGAAAAAAAATTCTTTTATTTTGTGGTGCATATCAAAGATATGTTTACACTATCCTGTGGCTTTTTTTTCTCACTGCTTTCAAAATTTTTTCTTGTCTCAGGACTTTTGACGCTTTGACTACAATGTGTCTGGGTGTGGACTTCTTTTGGCTTTTCATTTGGGCATCTCTGGTGGGCTTCCTCAATCAGGATGTCCATTTACTTTCCCAAATTTGGGAAGTTTTCAGACATTTATTTTGTTGAATAAGCTTTTTGCCTCTTTCTTTTTCTACTGGGATTTCTATAGTACATATATTAATCTGCTTCATGATATACCGAAGTCCCTTAAGTTTACTTCAGATATTTTCATTCTTGTGTTTCTTCTCTGACTAGATAATTTTCAATAACCTGTCTTTAATTCTGCAGGTCTTTTATTCTGCTATTCTAAAGGGATTCTGAATTCCTCTAGTGAAGTTTTCAGTTCTATTATTTTTTTCCTTTACTTCATGATGTCTGCCTGGTCCTTTTTTTAAATTTTGTGTTTCTTTGTTGAAATTCTCCCTTTATCCATGCACTGTTCTGCTGACACTGTTGACTATCTTTATTAAAGTTATTCTGATTCTCTTTCAGGTAAATCATATACAGAGTTTCCCCTACTGTTCAAAAATAGGACATTTCTATAAAATCTTGCATAAACCAAAATTATATAAAACCAAGAAGCAAATGCTTTAGTACAAATGTTGCTAAAGAATGCACAAAATATATCAAGATAAAGCACAGACGCTCACAGACGAAGTTCAAAGCGGTGGCAGCATGATGCTGAGACGCTGGGTGCAGTTCCCAGGAAAGGAGCTTGGAGGAACTTGGGGAGTGTGCCATCTCTATAACAGTTTACTGCAAAACACATGCTGAAAGCTGTTTTCACTTTTCCCTTTTTTCATAAAAGCAAAAATCCTCTTCAGATTTCTTTCAGTTAGTTAAAACAGGTACTACTGTAGGTCTTTCATAAAAGCAAAGTGGCATAAAGAGAACTGTTGAAAGCATGGGATATCTGTATTTTCATTCCATTGCGGTTGGTTTCTAGAGCTTTGTCTTACACTTTCTTTAGGAACATATTTCACTGTTTCTTCATTTTTCTTAATTCTTTGTGTTGATATCTCAGCATTAAACAAACAGCCACCTTTTCTAGTCTTCTTGGATTGGCCTTGTACTGAAGAAACTCCTCACTGATCATCATGGCCAGAGATTCTGGGGGGCCTCTTAAATTTTTATGCTAGTCAAACCTACCAACTTTATTCTTAGTGATCCCCAGCTGTCTAGAATATGATGGATCATGATGGGCAAGGCAGAAGCCAATCCCTTGGATAGCATCTAGAAAAACTTGAACACTGGACACATTTAATTTTTTCCCTCTCCAGGGAGAAGTTGGGATCCAGTATCTGTTGCCCTCTTTACTCTGTGCTGTGATGACTGGATGAGCTGTGATGAGTGCTAGCATGCTAGGTTCAAGTTTCCTCCTTTATTCTCAGTGACCCCACAGACATCTGGAGTTTTCTGGGCCCCATCAGCATTCCAAGACAGGGAAGACAAAAGCAAGTGCCTTGGGCAGTCCCCAGAAAAATTAGACCATTGGAAATATGATGCAGTTGTTTCCTTGTTCCCTAGTTAGAAGCTAGACTCTGAAAGTTTCCTCCCAATCACCTGGTACTGGGACATGATTCACAATTTCTGAGGGTAGGAATCATGGGATGAATAGGTCCCAAACTTTCCTATTGGCTTCAAGGTAACTGGTTTTATGCTCACTCAGGATGCAGTAGGCATTCAGCTTTCTGGGTTTTACACAAAGGCAGTTGGTCTGTGTGTTGCTGTTGAATTGGTTTGTTCAAGGGAGCAAGAAGAGTCCAGAAATTCCTATTCTGCCACTTTGCTCGTTTCTTATCAGACAGACGATGACTGAAGTTGAGCGTTAAAGGGCCTATGCTTATTATTTTCTGTAAGCACTTTAGTGCACTCAGAATCCACCCCGTGTCATAATTCCTATGGTCATTATTAGTGCCATATTGATCAAGTGAACTAGCCACTTTAGTTCCCAAAGAATATGCTTCAATTGACACTGTAGTTTATAGCTTAACTGTGATTGCTATTTATGTTGCCCTGAATCACTAGTTGGCATGTCCCATTGTCAAGGATCGTAGCACAATGATTAATCCAAGAATCAAACTTATTTCATAATTCCTTTTTTGTGGAATCTATCTCCTGAAACCACTCCTAGCACCAAACCTGGATCAGCAAGAGTCCAGTTAAGAGACAAAGAAGTTGGGAACAGGAGTAGATAACTAGAGAACTCGGAAAAATAGCCTATGGCTGAAGGAAAGTTCCTAAGTAAAGGTAAACTTGGAAGTAAATTTTTTCCCAAGGCTGGGATCCAAACCTTGTTGTAGACTGGGACTTGCAGCCCAGTGGATGGGAGAGTAAATTTGCTAGATTGCTTTGGGCCAGAGTTTATCCAAAGCTAGCTGGCTAATGAAGTAAAGAAGAAAACAAATGGGCCTGGAGCATCAATCAGGAAACCTACAACTGAGGTGACTCTAGCAATAAAATTTGCTGGTGAGTGAGTGCTGTGGGTATTGCTCATGAATTTATGAATTCATTGCTCATGAATGCTCTTGGTATTTATGTTGCTGCATCAAGAGGAGAAGACACTAACTGGAATTAGATAAGAACCAGCCTCTTATAATATCCTTCTAGTTCCCTCTACTGACAAAATTTATCACTGCACCATCTGACAAAGAAGTGTCCATGAGGTTCAGTTCCAGCATCACAAATAGATTAATAAAAGTATTCCTATTTAGTAATAAAAAGCAATGAGCTTCTGGTACGTACAACAATGTAAATGAATCTCAAGAGTATGACACTGAATGTGCTGTGTGCTTAAGTCGCTCACTCGTGTCTGACTCTTTGCAACCCGTGGACTTGTAGCCCACCAGGCTACTCTGTCCATGGGGAGTCTCCAGGCTAGAATACTGGAGTGGGTTGTCATGCCCTCCTCACTACACTAAATAAATATATCTAGACACAAGATCCTACAAACTGTGTTTTCATTTTGGAAAAGACATTTTAGCGGAGGCAAAACTATAATGACAGGACACCAGGTTAGAAGCTGCCTAGGGCCAGGTTGGGGGAGGAGACTCACTGCAAAGAGATATTCAACAGCTTTTTAAGGTGATGAAAATGTCCTGGTTTGACTGAGGTAGTGGTACAACTCCATACAGTTTCTTTAAGTGAATAAATTTCACTACATATAAATTATACCTCAAAAAGCTGCAAAATAATCTCCAGTGATTTTTGCTCTTCTCTCTGCTGCCTTATTTATATAAACTATCCAAACTTTGTAATTTCACTCTCAAAAATTAGTCATCAGACATCAACAAGATAGCCTAATAAGATATCCCTAACTCACATTCCCTCTCTAACAATAATCTGGCATCCATCCACAGACAAGAGTAACTTTGTGAGAGCTTTGAGATCTAGGTAGAAGATTGTGAAAACCCAGTGCTGTCCACAGTCTAGGAGAGCTGTTTTGAGAAAGACTTGTACTCAGGTAGCTGATTTAACTGACCATAGTCCCAGGTACAGGCCTGGAAACAGCTCCATAACTCCTAAGAACTCGACTACAGCCCCATTTAGCTTTGGTTCCGTGACCAGTACCATATACCAAGGATTCCAGGAAGAGTCATGCACACCTGTACATCACACCTGTGTGTCAGGCACACAGACCTCTCTGTCTGAGCTGTGTTCCTGAAGCGGTCCATGAAATGGCTCCAGTCCCTCTCAGCTGTAGTCCAGGTGCCCCTGGAGGGCCCACCAAACTCAGTCTGACTGTAGACACAGAAAGAACCCTGTAACTGGAGGCCTTTCCAGTCACCATCCATGAACATTCCTCCTGGCTCAGGGACCCAAAGGATGTGCCTCTGTCTGCACCCCTCGAGATTTTGAAAGGGCCCTAAATTCAGCTGCTGCTTACTCCCAGCTGCTCAGAGATAGCACAAAAAAAGGAAAGAGTAAATATTAGAGCATAAACAAATAAAAGAGATTAAAAGGACAATAAAAAGATCAATAAAACTAAGAGTTGGTTTTTGAAAGATAAAATTTAAAAACCTTCAGCTAGACTAACCAAGAAAAACAGAGAGGACTCAAATACAGTTATAAATAAGAAGAGACATTACAGTCAATACCACAGAAATATAAGGGATGATAGAGGCTATTATGAAAAACTATGATCCAATAAATTGGATAATTTAGACCAGTGGATAACTTTCTAGAAATATACAACCTACCAAGACTGAATCATGAAGAAACAGAAAATCTGAATACATCAAGTAAAGAAATTTAATCAGTAATCAAATACCTACCAAGAAATAAAAGCCCAGAACCAGTTCATTTCACTGGTGAATTCTATCAGAACTTTAAGCAGAATTAAAGCTAATCCTCCCTAAATTCTTCTTAAAAATATAAGAGGAGGGAACACTTTCAACCTCATGATACAAAAATTAAATAATAACACTACAAATACTCTACGGGCCAATTTACCTGATGAACATAGATACGAAAACACTCAGCAAAATGCTGGTAGATCAAATTTCATAGCACATTAAATGGATCATATACTATGAACAAGTGGGATCTATCCCTGCATGGTCAACATACACAAATCAACAAATGTAATAAGCCACATTTACAGAATGAAAGATGAAGTCATATGATCATTCAAAAGATGCAGAAAAATCACTTAATCAAAATTCAACTTTCTTTAATAATAACAGATTTCAACAAACCAAATGTAGGATTAAAACACCTCAACATAATAAAGGCCATATATAACAGGCTCACAGCTTTAATCACACTCAACAGTGAAGAGCTGAAATTTTTCCTTTAAAATCAGGAACATCACAAGGGTGCCTAGTCTTACCACTCCCACTTAACACAATGTTAACAATACTTCCCAGAGTAATTAGGCAAGAGAAAGAGACAAAGACATCCAAATAGGAAATAAAGAAGAAAAATCATCCTTGTTTTCAGATGGCATGCTCTTACATATAGACAAATCTAAAGACTCTACCAAAATACTATTAGAACTAATCAACAAGTTCAGTAAAGTTGCAGGATACAAAATCAGCATACAAAAATGAGCTGCATTTCTTTACACTAACAACAAAATATATGAAAGAGAAACAAAGAGAATAATTCCACTCACAAAATAATAAAAAACAATAATACACAACAATATACAATGGAGAAAAGACAGTCTCTTCAACAAGTGGTGCTGGGAAAACTGAAAGGCTACATGTAAAAGAACAAAATTAGAACACTCCCTAATACCAATCATAAAGATAAACTCAAAATGGATTAAAGACCTAAATGTAAGGCTGGACACTATAAAGTTCTTAGAAGGAAACAGCCAGAACACTCTTTGACATAAATCACAGCAAGATCTTTGTTGACCCACCACCTAGGATCATGAAAATAAAAACAGAAATAAACAAATGGGATCTAATGAAACTTAAAAGCTTTTGCATAGCAAAGGAAACCACAAACAAAAAGAAAAGACAACCCTCAGAGTAGGAGAAAATATTTGCAAATGAAGCAATTGACAAGGGATTAATACTCAAAATATACAAACAGCTCATGCAGATTTATATTAAACACAAACAAACAAATCACCCAATCAAAAAATGGGCTGAAGACCTAAATAGAAATTTCTCCAAAGAAGACATGTTCATGGCCAACAAACACATGAAAAAAATGCTCAATATCACTAATTAGAGAAATGCAAATCAAAACTACAATGAGGAATCACCTCACACCCATCCAAAAGGCCATCACTGAAAAATCTTCAAATAAATGCTGGAAAGGGTGTAGAGAAAAAGGAACCCTCTTACCCTAATGGTGGGGATATAAATCGATACAGCCACTATGGAGAACAGCATGAAGGTTCCCTAAAAAACTAAAATAGAACTACCATATGACTCAGCAATTCCATTCCTGGGCATATACCCGGGGAAAACCAAAATTCAAAAAGATACATGCACCCCAATGTTCACTGCAACACCATTTACAACAGCCAAGAATGAGAGCAACCTAAACGTAATCAACAGAAGAATGAAAAATGAAGATGTGGTACATAAATTCAAAGGAATATTACTCAACCATAAAATAGAACAAAATTGTGCCATTTGCAGAGATGTGGATAGACCTAGAGACTGTCATACAAGAGTGAAGTCAGAATGAGAAAAACAAATATTATATATTAACACGTATATTAACTTGTGGAATCTGTGAAAATGGTATGTATATTAGTCTATCAGTCATGTCCAACTCTTTGCGACCCTATGGACTTATAGCCCACCAGGCTCCTCTGTCCATGGGATTTTCTAGGCAAGAACACTGGAGTGGGTTGCCATTTCCTTCCCCAGGGAGGAAAATGGTATAGAAGAACCTATTTGCAAAACAGAACTAGAGACACAAATATAGAGAACATGAGTATGGATACCAAGGTGGGGTGTGTGGGGTGTGGGGTGGATTGGGAGACTGTTACATATACACTAGTACCTATAAAATAGATAATTAATGAAAATCAACTGTATAGCACAGGGTACTCGACTCAATGCTCTGTGGTGGTCTAAATGGGAAGGAAATCCAAGGAAGAGGGGATATATGTGTACACATGGCTGATTCACTCTGCTGTACATTATAAACTAACACAACATTGTCAAGTAACTATACTCCAATAAAAAATAAAGTAAAAAAATAAAATATTCATAGTATTACTTTGCTAGCTATGGGAAAACCTAGATGAGATCAACTATTGTGTTCTGCCTTTTTGCCAGCTACTATATATCAGTGATAATGACTGTTACCAAATTTTCATTTATTATTTAACTTTGCACAAATTGCCAAAAGCTTTCGTGTTCCCAACAAACTTTTGAGGCTTCATTACCTTACTGTGTATAGAAGTCTTTATACTACTTTTCATTACTTTACTGTGTATAGAAGTGTACAGAAGTATATATACTGTATATATATTTTAATGCTATTAAAATAAATTAATTTTTCCTATTTAAGTTATAGCACAGATAAAATCATCCTTCATTTCAAAACACTCAGCCTTATAAGCATCCATAGTACATAAATTTATTCAAATGGTTCCAACTGATGATATAACAAATATACAACAAATATACAAAGTCTGGAGCCAAGAATGACATACAACCCTCTTGGTGGCACTCAACCTAAAGTGTCAAAACTAACTTCAGAAATATTTGCTCATGCTTGACATGAAACACACAACTAATAATACTCAGTATATGGCAGTTTAACAAAGAGAATTATAAGGACTGACTGGACCAAATTTTATGCTTACCACTCCTGTTTCTCAAGTGTACCCTCAAACTTAAACAAGTCTTTAGCAGAGAGTTAAGTCTAATATGATGCTTTAGCCAACTCCTAGAGAACACTTCTAAAGTATAAAATCAAGAATATCCTGAACCCCTGTTTAATTCACATCTGTTTCCTCACTCTCCTTCTGATTCCTGTGAATCTGTTTAATTGGCATCACCTCAAATGATACTTTGGTAAGAAAACCTTCTCTCCAATTCCACTGCTAAGGCTGTTTATTCTATTCTACTTCATTGTATTCTACTTCTACTTCATTCTATTCTACTTCATTGTAGCGTTTTCACAATTGTGAAGTGAAGTGAAGTGAAAGTTGCTCAGTCACGTCTGACTCTTTGCGACCCCATGGACTATACAGTCCATGGAACTCTCCAGGCCAGAGTACTGGAGTGGGTAGCCTTTCCCTTCTCCAGGGGATCTTCCTGACCCAGGAATCAAACCGGGGTCTCCTGCACTGCACAACTGTAAATATAAACAATTCACACAACTTTGTTTAATGCTTGTCTCTCCAGTTTTATATCTGGCACATGCGTGCATGCTTAGTCACTCAGTCATGTCCGACTCTTTGTGACTCCATGGACCACAGACCGCCAGGCTTCTCTGTCCATGGAATTTTCCAGGCAAGGACACAGGAGTGGGTTGTATTTCCTACTCCAATATCTGGCACAGCGTTCAATAAATAACTGTTGAATGAAGAACAACAAAGAAACCCAATGATATACTTAGGAGTAAGATGAACCAAATAGGTAAAAGATTTACACACTAAAAACAATAAGGCGTTGATGAGAGAAATTAGAACAGACGCAAAAAAAAAAAAAAATGGAACAATATCCCATGTCCATGACCTGGAAGAATTAATATTGTTAATACGTCCATACTACCCAAAGCCAACTATAGACTCAATGCAATCCCTATAAAAATCCCAATGGCAGTTTTCATCAAAATAGAAAAAAACAATCTTACAATTCATGTGGAAATCACAAAACGACCCCAACAGCAAAAGTAATTTTGAGAAAGAAGGACATAAAAAAATATTCCAAAGAATTTCAATGAGGTGTAGGTCCATTTAAATATATATATGTAATGCATACATATATATATATATATTCAACACATTCTGATTAGTTAGCAAGAACAGCTGACTGACATCAAGGAATATGGTAATTTACAAACTAAATATTAGAAAAATTCTTTTTACAGGACTTTCATGGCAGTCAAGGGATTAAGACTTCACCTTCCAATGCAAGAGGTGTGGGTTCCATCCCTGGTGGAGGAGCTACAATTCCACATAACTTGTGGCCAAAAAAACCAAAACATAAAACAGAAACAGTATTGTAACAAATTCAATAAAGACTTTAAAAATGGTCTACATCAAAAAAATTTTTTTAAGAAAAATCCTCTATAAATTAATAGTTTTTTAAAACAAAGTGCCATGATTTTTTAAATGTACTCAAGGATGGGCTTTTTTAATTAAACAAATATGTAGTTGTGAGGAAAAGAGGATCTAATATAACACTGAGAAAAAAGTCAGAGATGCAGGAATAAAAATTATTATCATAGAATCCTGAGGAGGCAATGGGTATCAGAGTGTGATCAATTGCTACTGCTAAGTCACTTCAGTCGTGTCCAACTCTGTGCGACCCCATAGACAGCAGCCCACCAGGCTCCTCCATCCCTGGGATTCTCCAGGCAAGAACCCTGGAGTGGGCTGCCATTTCCTTCTCCAATGCATGAAAGTGAAAAGTGAAAGTGAAGACGCTCAGTCGTGTCCAACTCTTAGTGACCCCATAGACCGCAGCCTACCAGGCTCCTCCATCCATAGGATTTTCCAGGCAAGAGTACCGGAGTGGGGTGCCATTGCCTTCTCTGTGTGATCAACAGTGACTAATTATTAATGTATAGCTAATTATAATCTCACATGCTAGTAAAGTAATGCTCAAAATTCTCCAAGCCAGGCTTCAGCAACACATGAACCGTGAACTTCCAGATGTTCAAGCTGGTTTTAGAAAAGGCAGAGGAACCAGAGATCAAATTGCCAATATCCGCTGGATCATCGAAAAAGCAAGAGAGCTCCAGAAAAACATCTATTTCTGCTTTATTGACTACGCCAAAGCTTTCGACTGTGTGGATCACAATAAACTGTGGAAAATTCTGAAAGAGATGGGAATACCAGACCACCTGACCTGCCTCTTGAGAAACCTGTATGCAGGTCAGGAAGCAACAGTTAGAACTGGACATGGAACACAGACTGGTTCCAAATAGGAAAAGGAGTACGTCAAGGCTGTGTATTGTCACCCTGCTTATTTAACCTATATGCAGAGTACATCATGAGAAACGCTGGGCTGGAAGAAGCACAAGCTGGAATCAAGATTGCCGGGAGAAATATCAATAACCTCAGATATGCAGATGACACCACCCTTATGGCAGAAAGTGAAGAGGAACTAAAAAGCCTCTTGATGAAAGTGAAAGAGGAAGCAAATGAAGCAACAGACAAAGGATTAATCTCAAAAATATACAAGCAACTCCTGCAGCTCAACTCCAGAAAATTAAATGACCCAATCAAAAAATGGGCCAAAGAACTAAACAGACATTTCTCCAAAGAAGACATACAGATGGCTAACAAACACATGAAAAGATGCTCAACATCACTCATTATTAGAGAAATGCAAATCAAAACCACAATGAGGTACCATTACACGCCAGTCAGGATGGCTGCTATCCAAAAGTCTACAAGCAATAAATGCTGGAGAGGGTGTGGAGAAAAGGGAACCCTCTTACACTGTTGGTGGGAATGCAAACTAGTACAGCCGCTATGGAGAACAGTGTGGAGATTTCTTAAAAAACTGGAATTAGAACTGCCATATGACCCAGCAATCCCACTTCTGGGCATACACACTGAGGAAACCAGATCTGAAAGAGACACGTGCACCCCAATGTTCATCGCAGCACTGTTTATAATAGCCAGGACATGGAAGCAACCTAGATGCCCATCAGCAGATGAATGGAAAAGGAAGCTGTGGTACATATACACCATGGAATATTACTCAGCCATTAAAAAGAATTCATTTGAATCAGTTCTAATGAGATGGATGAAACTGGAGCCCATTATACAGAGTGAAGTAAGCCAGAAAGATAAAGACCATTACAGTATACTAACACACATATATGGAATTTAGAAAGATGGTAACAATAACTCTATATGCAAAACAGAAAAAGAGACACAAATGTACAGAACAGACTTCTGGACTCTGTGGGAGAAGGCGAGGGTGGGATGTTTCAAGAGAACAGCATCGAAACATGTATATTATCTATGGTGAAACAGATCACCAGCCCAGGTGGGATGCATGAGACAAGTGCTCAGACCTGGTGCACTGGGAAGACCCAGAGGGATCGGGTGGAGAGGGAGGTGGGATGGGGGATGGGATGGGGAATACATCTAAATCCATGGCTAATTCATGTCAATGTATGAAAAAAACCACTACAATATTGTAAAGTAATTAGCCTCCAACTAATAAAAATAAATGAAAAAAAAAAAGAAAGTGAAAGAGGAGAGTGAAAAAGTTGGCTTAAAGCTCAACATTCAGAAAACTAAGATCATGGCATCTGGTCCCATCACCTCATGGGAAATAGATGGGGAGACAGTAGAAACAGTGTCAGACTTTATTTTTTGGGGATCCAAAATCACTGCAGATGGTGATTGAAGCCATGAAATTAAAAGACGCTTACTCCTTAGAAGGAAAGTTATGACCAACCTAGATAGCATATTAAAAAGCAGAGACATTACTTTGTCAACAAAGGTCCATCTGGTCAAGGCTATGGTTTTTCAAGTGGTCATATATGGATGTGAGAGTTGGACTGTGAAAAAAGCTGAGCACCAAAAAATTGATGCTTTGGAACTGTGGTGTTGGAGAAGACTCTTGAGAGTCCCTTGGACTGCAAGGAGATCCAACCAGACCAACCTCAAGGAGATCAGTCCTGGGTGTTCATTGGAAGGACTTATGCTGAAGATGAAACTCCAATACTTTGGCCACCTCATGTGAAGAGTTGACATTGGAAAAGACCCTGATGCTGGGAGGGATTGGGGGCAGGAGGAGAAGGGGACGACAGAGGATGAGATGGCTGGATGGCATCACCGACTCAATGGGCATGAGTTTGAGTAAACTCCTGGAGTTGGTGATGGACAGGGAGGCCTGGCGTGCTGTGATTCATGGGGTCACAAAGAGTTGGGCATGACTGAGCGACTGAACTGAACTGAACTGAATTAAGATAATAATTGAAAAATGCATTTGAATTTGGTAATTAGGAAAGGAGAAGTTATCTCGGTGAGGTATAACCGAGATATGGAGGGTGTCAAAAACAGAACCAGTTACAACCAGAACCTCTCAGCCCCTCCTATTCCTAGAATACACACAGACTCTGGCTACCCAGGTTTACTCTCTATTCCTTAAATATGCTGTTTCTTCCTATTACACCTTACCACACATGTTCTGCTTAGTGAAATTTAGCTTTTCCTTGAAGAATCATTGGAATTCTTTGAGATGCTTGCTCTTAGCTCTAAGTTATGCCCTTCTTTGTGTCCCTGTATACCTAGATCACAGTTTTATTTTGATCAAGTGTTTGAAAAGTCAACATGATCCTTAAGCTAGCTTTAGAGATGGCCATTTGATTTAACCTAAGACTTTCAAAAGATATCCATCTTAAATTGATGCTCTCTGCTTTACCTTTGTTTTGGGAACTACGTCTCTCAGGTTAAGAGTTTCTGCAGAAACACTGATGCAGATGCCAAGGAAATCCCTTTAGAATCAATGGAAAACTTTTACTTTGCTCCGAGGCTAACATAATTATTGTCACTGACATATTGGTGGATGGGGTGTTCTAAATTTTCATAATTGATTCCCAAATGTTTTCAAGACCAAGGCTTTAATATTAATTTTGCTAAAAACAAATAACATCAGGTGGCCAATTAGATACTATAAAATATCTATCAGTGAACTCAAAATATGAGGACTAATTTCTAATTTATTTAAAATGTTAAAATGCAGAAACACCCATTTTCCTAAAATGTCAGCATTTTTAATTGGTTGCTCATTTTATCTAATAATTTTCTTGGTTCCTCTCTAAATTGAAGACACTATGAAAGGCCATAACAAGACACAGTACCTATTCTGACTGCAAAAGTACCACTATCTTATCAGCAGATATACAGGTAAGGCTATAAACAATTCTGTAAAATAATTCTGGGAGATAAAGTAAACTGATTTCTAATTCAGTTTAATTTACACAATAATGCATGTTTCAAGTTGGGGAAGAGAAAATGAGTTTTCACTCAGGACTACTCTGATCCAATATCTTCTCTATAAAATATGATTATTGAAAACTAATCCACAGTCCATGTGACAAGTAACTTTAGTTGACTCACCATCAGGTATTGCTAAAATAATAATAAAACGTTGTCTTTGAATATTTTTACTAATTTTCATAAAATGCTTTAATTCTGAAAGATTTTTCAAACACTGTTATAGACCTACATTATAAAGGGTAAACATATTTTACTCATTTTACAGCCCTCTAGTGATAAAGATCCAGAAAACCTCATGATGCTATGTGAACAAAAAGTAAAACAGTGTATTAAATTCAGAATAGACAAGGATAAGAAAGGGAAAAAGTTAAATGAAATATGTTCTTAAAGTAATATACTTTGAAGAACTTTCAGGTTCTTCTCCAACATTATTTATTTGAAAAATTCAGAAACCAAAGATTTTATCAATTTATGGAAAAGAAGAAATATGACTTTACCATTCCTTAAAACTTATCCTTCTTGTAATATTAACTAAACATAACTACATTAAATTTATACTAAATCTGGGTGATCAGTGAATTCCAATAAATATATAGTGCATTAGAAGGAAATGATGAGTTTGTAAACATAATCATATAATAAACGTAGAACTTCCATGGGATTCGCCAAAATGATATTAGTTGCTTAGAAGAGGTATAACAGAGTGTGTGATGTGCTCAATCGCTTCAGTTGTGTCCGACTCTGAGTCTCCATGGGCTATAGCCCGCCAGGCTCCTCTAACCGTGGGATTCTCTAGGCAAGAATGCTGGAGTGGGTTGCCATGCCCTCCTCCAGGGAATCTTCCAGATCCAGGGATCGAATCCCTGTCTCCTGCATTGCAGGTGAATTCTTTACCCACTGAGCCACCTGGGAAGCTCATAATAGAGTACAAGATAGGTATTTATATAAACACTTTGAATGGAGACTTGGTAACCTCATAATCTCATAATGTTAAACATGTATTTAGGAGTTAAACCTAAAGACAGGAAGTATTAGGATAAATGAATAATTAGGAATAATAACTTCTTGAGGCAGCATGCCATATCACCATAGTAGTAGGATCCAGAATGTGATGAAATAAATATAAAAATGACAACAAAATTAACATATTAGTAAAACTTCTAAAATTGCTATATTCTTACTGTCTTAAAGGCTGAAAATGTCTTCCTTTAAATTATCCCTTGGTAAAGGGATACTAAGCAAGAGAAACAATTTTTAAAGCCAACTATGATTCTGGGCAGTTTTAAAAATTAGACATTTAAATGTCTAAATTAATTTATTTTCAAATACCACATCAATCCCATAGGACTGTATTTAAAACTTTTTTTTTTTCCTGGAGAAAAAAAAACACCATAAAATTTTCTTATGTCTTCTAATTTTGGAAATGTCAAATTATATATATTAACCAGGAATTAGTACATCAGCATTAGGTAATTCATGCATAAAAATGTTTTCTGCCCTGAGAATTTACACAGGATTTCTAGACTACCCCTCAGTACACAGTCTGTGATACTTTTATTGTCACAGACTTAATCTACTATGCATGTACTAGTAGTATTCAGGACACAGCACAGGATGATTAAAAATGAGCTTCTTTCTTTTTGTATGTGGGGAAATTAGAGGAAAGAACTGCTGCAGCTGCTAAGTCGCTTTGGTCGTGTTCGACTCTGTGCGACCCCATAGACGGCAACCAACCAGGCTCCCCCGACCCTGGGATTCTCCAGGCAAGAACACTGGAGTGGGTTGCCATTGCCTTCTCCAAGAGGAAAGAACTAGATACATTCTAATTTAGAATCTCATTTCTCTGCCATTTCTATCCCAGCTGAAAAGCCAGGAATGGCTAAGGAAAATCAATCTTTGACAACTGAATTCATTCTCAAAGGATTTACAGATCATCCAGAGCTGAAGCCCCTTCTGTTCCTGGTGTTCCTTGCCATCTATCTGATCACTACAGTGGGCAATCTTGGTCTGGTGGCATTGATTTTTAGGGAACATCATCTTCATACACCAATGTACATCCTTCTGGGTAACCTCGCTCTGATGGATTTCTGTTGCTCCAGTGCCATAACCCCCAAGATGCTACAGAATTTTCTAAAGACAGAATGATCTCCCTCTATGAATGCATGGCACAATTTTATTTTCTCTGCCTTGCTGAAACTGCAGATTGCTTTCTCCTGGCAGCAATGGCCTATGATCGCTGTGTGGCCATCTGCAAACCACTGCAATACCACACCATGATGTCAAAGAAACTCTGCGTTCAGATGACCACGGGGGCCTACATAGCTAGTAACCTGCATTCTGTGATTCATGTAGGACTTCTATTGAGGTTAACTTTCTGTAGATCTAGTCAAATTGACCACTTTTTTTGTGACATTCTTCCACTATATAGACTTTCCTGTACTGACCCTTATATTAATGAACTAATGATATATATTTTTTCAATGCCAATTCAAATCATTACCATTGCCACTGTCTTGATTTCTTATGTTTACATTCTTTTCACTGTTTTCAAAATAAAATCCAGAGAAGGGAGAGGTAAAGCCTTATCCACTTGTGCATCCCACTTCCTATCTGTCTCAATATTCTACATTTGTCTTCTCATGTATATTCGACCATTTGAAGAAGGGGATAAAGATATACCAGTGGCAATTTTTTACACAATAGTAATTCCTTTATTAAACCCTTTTATTTATAGCCTGAGAAACAAGGAAGTGATAAATGTTCTGAAAAAAATTATGAGGACTTATAATATTCTTAAACAAGCTTAACCTTCTGTGGAAAACTGATTTTATTAAAATGATTTATAGATTAAGGGATATAGAATATGAAAAATATATTCTTATGTAAAGTATTAATCTATAAATCATTAGACTATGTTGGTTTAAAGATATATGAATGAAATTCAAAATTGTCTGGCAGCTCTTAATCTAAATTCCACAAATACCAGACTAAATCAGAAGGAAACTCAATAATAACTTTTATTACCAACTCAGATTATTCATATAGAATTGTCTCAGATCAGTGTTTTCAACTTAATAACTCAACAAAGAATCAAAATTAAATGTTTAGAAGAATCTGCCTTGATGTACCTTGTTTAGCTAAAGGAAAACATTGTATCTGATTCTGTGTAGACTGTTTGAAATACTTAAAATTTTCTGGCAGACTGAAAGGATAATTTTTATTCAGAAAACTGACCTGGTAGACACAAGTAGATGAGTCTGAGGGATAGAGAGACTAGAAGCAAGCTAACTAATTGCACGTGTGAGCGTGTGCTCAGTCGCTCATGATAGCTTATGGTGAATGGCGCCACTGGATTCATGGTCTCCAAATGAGAAGATTTAACTCTGGGACCAAAGACAGTCTCAGTCACTCAGAGCCTTGTGTAGAATTTATTAAAGTAAAAGGGATGGAGAAAACGTCCAGCAAGAGGCACTGGAAGGGGTCAGGACAGTACCCGCCTCACTAGTTTAGGCAGGGCTTTATGTACTTCTCAACCAGCTGCTGAGAATAGATAAAAATGTATCAAGGCTATGAGAATTTTGCCCAGACCCTTTCCTGTAACACACATCCTGGGATGACATCAGCACAAGATTAGCCAGAAAGAACAGGTTAACTCAGAGCTCAAGACTGTGGAAGTTTTTACCCAGACCTTCTCCCGTAACATACATCTGCAGCTCAAAAAAAGGCATGTCCTTGAACAAGTGATACTGCTGCCTACAAGGCCTACTTGTTTCAGACAAAAGAAAGTGAAAAAGAAGGAATGTTTACCTTCTCCTTAAAGGAGACTTAGGCTTGGACTCATCAACCTGCCTTAGTTAACTATTTTACTCAAGTCGTATTCAACTCTTTGCAACCCCTTGGACTGTAGAAGACCGTCAGGATCTTCTGTCCATGGAATTTTCCAGCGAGAATATTGGAGTAGATTGCCATATCCTACTCCAGGGAATCTTCTTGATCCAAGGATCAAATCTGAGTCTCTTGCACCTCCTGCACTGGCAGGCGGATTCTTTACCACTGCACAACCTGGAAAGCCCCTAACTTTGCAATGATCTATATTTAAAGTAATGAAGTTTGATCTAGATCCAATTACAAGAATGGGGAAAAAAGGAGTGAGAAGGAATAAACACACACACACACAGTCACATAGCCATTTTGTAGAGTAATTAACAACAAATTATAACAAGGTGGCTACAGTAGATTCAGATCTACTTTAACCTGAAGTATGATTAAGGTCCTTCACCTTTTTGAAGGCATCAACCATATTATATATTAGGGAACACAGAATAGCAACTTACATAATATATTCTCAATAAGCATTCTAAAAAATATTACTGAAGGCAGTTTTGTTATTGTTCTAATTTTTGAGTAATGCTGAAATACATTAATATTTTATTTGTTTTCTGGCCATTTTTACATCTATGAATTTTCTATTCACTTTCTCTTTGTCTTACTAATTTTTTCCTCATTTATTTGTACCAATGTTTATAGAGAAAAATATTAAAATGTTGTGACTATTAGTGGTAAATAATTTCTCTGTGTGCTGAGAGTATTTTCATACTTGTTTGTGTTATTTACAATTAATAAAATTATAAAATTGATATATTATTTTTTTAAATACAATCTCTTTCAGGCACTTTTGTTTAGAATTTCTTTTCTTAATCCAAATTCTACTATTAGCCAATATTTCTGTTTCTCCTACTTTTCTATTTTTTTTCTCCTTTTCCTCCCCCTTGTTTTCCTCCTTTTTTGTGTGTGTGATAGTTTGTATTTGACCTTTGATTCTTCCTGGAAACTATTTAGTATATGGCATGAATTGAACATGTAACTTTACATGGCTTTTTAATCCAAAAATAATCCACAACTTAATTCAACTCAAATAAACATCAAAGGAGGACTTCTTTGGGAAAGCAGCAAAATTAATTCTAAAAGTTTTGTAGAAAAATAATAATCAATAAGCAAACAGACTTGATGTATTATATATTAAAATATATAATGAAGTACCAGTAACTGAAATAATTTGGTTGCAAATTAAGAATCAGTATATAGATAAATGAAAAAATGAGATTATCCAAAAGTAAATTCCCAAATAAAACAGGAAGAGCAAAACAAACCAATCAGGAAAGAAAGGGTTGTTTAATTAATAGTCTTCCATCAATTGATTAACTGTTTCTTCAATTTGCATTAAACTTTACAAATCTCCTCTCATTCAGAGATATCCTATAAATTTACTTCATATTTTTTTCCACCTTAAGTTTTTATACATAGCACTTTTACTCAACTGGAATTCATTCTATAATGTTGTGAAGTAAAAATTAAAATTTGGCTTTATGGCTAAACGGCATTTATTAGCTAACTCTTCTCTTACTAAATATGTATGCCTCCTTTCTGTTTATATACTCACATACACATGCATACACAAAGAGGTCTATTTCTAGCTCATCTAGTCGGCACAATAAAAATAAGATGGTTCTAGGGGATCAATGTGGCAAATTAGGAGGGTGTGGACCTCATCTCCCACCATGAACACATCAAAATACATCTATGTGTAGAGTAACTCTCACTGAAAACAAACCGGAGACTGACAAGACTCTTGTCCAACCAAGGCTGTAAGAGAGCGCCACATTGACTTAGATAGGAAGGTAAGAAAAGTGAACAGATCAGGACTTGCACCTCTTAGAGGGGACAGAGAAGAAAAGAGGGATTACACAAGTGGCGATACTTTCTGGCGAGTGAGAGGTGGGAGCAACATATTGGGTACTCCAGTCCAGGGCTGTAACACTGAGAAGTGGAGTCCCCTTACCTGGTTTGAAAAGCAGGAGAACTACCAGGAAGGCTGTAAGAGAGCTAGACTGCTTATGAAGAGCATGCATATACTTGCTTGCTCCCAAAGCGAGATAGAGGAAGCAGATTTCCCATGACTGCCCTGAGTTGAGCACTTGTGTCATCCCTGCTTGTTCTACGGCATAGCTCCGCGCGAGAGCCAGGGCTGCTGTGGCTGAGAGGAAAACTCAGCTGTGAGAGATGGAGTAGGCTTGGATCTTGAACACATCTGAAAGAGGTGAGTGAAGTGAAAGTCGCTCAGTCAGACTCTTTGTAAAACCATGGACTGTACAGTCCATGGAATTCTTCAGGCCAGAATACTGGAGTGGGTAGCCTATCCCTTCTCCAGGGGATCTTCCCAACCCAGGAACAGAACCAGAGTCTCCTGCATTGCAGGCACATTCTTTACCAACTGTACTATCAGGGAAGCCCCTGAAAGAGGTGGGACAGCAATTAATGGTGTTTAAGAAGGCAGTGCATCAGAAGCATTCTGCAACTCGGAGTAAGCCCAGAACCACCATAGCTCTTACCAGACCCATGTAGAGTATCCACTCCAGCTCCAGCACTGCTTCCTTCTGGGATGTGGGCACTGGTGCTGGGACGGGGAGAACCCACACATAGAAGGAACAGAGCTACCTCAGACTTGACACCTCTGGCTCCAACCTTCTCACCTCCCGCCCTGCCTGCTACCAACGTGATAACTGTCAGGACATCCAGAGAAAATGCTAAGTCAGATGCAGGTTTCCCACCAATTCTACTAGGCACAGGCAGACTGTACAAGCATGCTCCCACAAAAGGACACCACTTTAAGACCAAAGTAAGTAAATGTTTCACCTAATTTCACAGAAAGAAAGTGAAGCAAAAATGAGGAGACAGGCAAATTTGTCCCAATTATGTGTTGTAAAAAAATAAAAAATAAAAAAATAACAGGACAAAATCCATGAAATAACAACTAATGAAACAGAAATAAATGATTTACCAGATAAGGAGTTCAAAGCATTAGTAATAATAATGCTAACTGAATTAGGGGAAAGAATATATGAATACAATGAGAATTTTAACAAGGAATTAGAAAATATAAAAAAGAATCAATCAGAACTGCTAAGGGTAGACTAAGTGCATTCATCATACACACAAATGATAACTATGTGAGGGGATGATATGTAAGTTAGCTTGACTGGAGTAATAACTGTTCTATGTATATGTTAAATCATGTTGTACATCTTAAATATCTACATTTTTATTAAAAGTGCATAGAAATATTATAAAAGAAATAACATTACCTAATTTCAGTAATGAACGCGGTTCTTACCTACTTCAGGGTTGACTGGTTTGATCTCCTTGCAGTCCAAGGGGCTCTCAAGAGTCTTCTCCAACACCACAGTTCAAAAGCATCAATTCTTCAGTGCTCAGCTTTCTTTATGGTCTAACTCTCACATCCGTACATGACAACTGGAAAAACCATAGCTTTGACTATACAGAACTTTGTCAGTAAAGAGATGTCTCTGCTTTTTAATATGCTGTCTAGGCTGGTCATAGCTTTTCTTTCAAGGAACAAGCACTTTGAGTTTCACTGCTGCAGTCACCACTTGCAGTGATTTTGGAGCCCAAAATAATAGTCTGTCACTGTTTCCGTTGTTTCCCCATCTATTTGCCATGAAGAAATGAGACTGGATGCTAGGATCTTAGTTTTTTGAATGTAGAATTTTAAGTCAGCTTTTTTATTCTGCTCTTTCACTTTCATCAAGAGGCTCTTTAGTTCTGCTTCACTTTCTGCCATAAGGGTGGTGTCATCTGCATATCTGAGGTTTTTGATATTTCTCCCGGCAATCTTGATTTCAGCTTGGGCTTCATCCAGTCCAACATTTCGCATGATGTACTCTGCATATAAGTTAACTAAGCAGGGTGACCATGTACAGCTTGACATACTCCTTTCCCAATTGGAATCAGTCTGTTGTTCCATGTCCATTTCTAACTGTTCCTTCTTGACCTGGATAGAGGTTTCACAGGAGGCAGGTAAGGTGGTCTGATAATACCACGTCTTTAAGAATTTTTCACAGTTTGTTGTGATCCACACAGCCAAAGGCTTTAGCATAGTCAATGAAGCAGATGTTTTTCTGGAATTCTCTTGCTTTTTCTATGATCCAACAGATGTTGGCAATTTGATCTCTGTTTCCTCTGCCTTGTCTAAATCCAGCTTGAACATCTGAAGTTCTCGGCTCACTCAATGTTGAATCCTAGCTTGGAGAATTTTGAGGATTACTTTGCTAGCGTGTGAGATGAGTGCAATTGTGTGGTAGTCTGAACATTCTTTGGCATTGCCTTTCTTTGGGATTGGAATGAAAACTGACCTTTTCCAGTCCTATGGCCACTGCTGAGTTTTCCAAGTTTGCTGGCATACTGAATGCAGCACTTTCACAGCATCATCTTTCAGGATTTGAAATAGCTCAACTGGAATTCCATCACCTCCACTAGCTTTGTTCACAATGATGCTTCCTAAGGCCCACTTGACTTCACATTCCAGGATGTCTGGCTCTAGGTGAGTCATCACACCATCGTGGTTATTTGGGTCATTAAGATCTTTTTTGCATATTTCTTCTATGTATTCTTGCCACCTCTTCTTAATATCTTCTGTTTCTGTTAGGTCCATACCATTTCTGTCCTTTATTGTGCCTGTCTTTGCATGAAATGTTCCCTTGGTATCTCTAATTTTCTTGAAGAGGTCTCTTATCTTTCTTATTCTATTGTTTTCCTCTATTTCCTTTTCATTGATCACTGAGGAAGGCTTTCTTATCTCTCCTTGCTATTCTTAGGAACTCTGTGTTCAGATCAACTAGTATGTATAAAATAAAGATGCAGAAGGATATATTGTACAACACAAGAAGTAGCCATTATTTTATAATAGCTTTAAATGTAATATAACCTATAAGAATATTAAATCACTATGTTGTACACATGACCTGAATATAATATCATAAATCAACTGTATTTCAATAAAAGAGAAAACAAATGATAGTTTATAGTTTATATTCTGGTAGGTAGGACAGACATTTTCTAAATGATTATACCAAATAGAATTATGATTGGGGAAGACTTTTTGCCTCTACCTGAAGTCAACATGTTAGGATGCAAGAAGGTTCAACATGGAAGCCTGGAGTGCTGCAGTCCATGGGGTCCCAAGAGTCGGACATGACTGAGCAACTGAACTGAACTGAACTGACTGAAGCTTCAACTACACAATTCTCTGATATATTCAACCAAGACACACAAAGTCACACTTGGGGAAAGTGTCAAATGCATTACAAAAACAGATAATTATTTTGTAAATGAAGAAAATGAAAAAACAATTTAAATAACCCAGGAAAGTCCCTCATGGAGATCTGATTTGAGTCAAGAATTAGTAGGATAGAAAGGAGAGAGAAAAGAAGGGGTTAGGTGAGAGAAACGTTAAGAGTAAATTAATGAAACAGGTGCATAAAGGAACAACAGAGGGATAAACATGGCCAGTATCCTAAGGTGAGAAGTCAAGCTTCAGTTTAAGATGCAGAGATAATGTAGAGCATCTGGAATACTGAATTAAGGAAAATGAGTTTGTTTGAAAACAGACCATTTTCAAATTCTTGAGCAAGTAAATATCATTTTTTTCATTCATGGGACAAAAATTTGATGCAAAGTATCACATACTATTCAAGGTGTAGGAAATATACAAATGAAAGTAACAGAGAAATCACCTCCCTCTCAAGGTTATACACTAATGGTGGTTGGGGAAATGGGACTGACCAATTATTATATTGAAGGATGATTAGTGGAATGAAGTGGGAAAAAATCAAAACAGGGTCAGGGTAAAAAAGATAAAGGCAGTTGGGGTAAATTGAAAAGAAAGGAGAATCATCACAGTAATTCATTTGTGGGGTTACATAATGATATCAGAGTCTCCAATGAGATTTTTGTAAAACAGCAGAACAAATTCAACTCACAGAATGAAACTGAAGACCCTACCACATCTTTTAGCCTTTTCTCAAAATCTAATCATATTTCATGAATTGTATTAATTCTCCCTGTCAAAAAAGAAAGGTCAAGTCAATATGACATTCTTTCTGCTCATTTCACATTTAGGTAGTAAATCAAAGAGAATTTTTAAATGAAGTCAGTTACATAATAATCAACAAGGTGATCAATGAATGATGTTAGGTTACTTCACTAAGTAACCTTAGTGAAGATAATTTGCTTTAACCTCATTATCTCACAGGTCATTTTTATATGTTTATGGATTAAATCTCCCCACAGAAATACCCTGATGTTATTGCAGGAAATCCCTTAGGATTTGATGGAAATTTTTAACTTTCCATTGTTAGAAACATACTTAATGACTCTGACCTCTTTGTAGTCTCCAAGATTTTCGTTTTTTAATCCCAAATGTTTTTGAGACCAAGGTTTATATTCTGAAATTCTAAGGCTTAATATCAAGAAGCAAAAATGAGGTGCTGGAAGACTTTACAGTGTAAGCTACATAAGGGAAGTATTCTTACTTATTTTTACTTTTAGTATTAGCATCCACTAATACATATTTATATGAATTATTACACATTTTTTCATTGTTGTTAGATTTCAACTACTCAGTGATCCTTACAGATCCTCTCAAAACTGAAGGTTATGGGAAACTTTTAATCTACTTGTATATCTACTTCAGAAAATCTTACATAATTTTTGTTGAAATAGAAAAATAATAGATGAGTCAATTCAGATTAATGAAATGTGTAGGATATTTTGATTATATAAATATATGCATGCATATATAATATTATGCATACATACAGATATATATATATATATATATATATATATATATATATATATATAAAAGACACATAACATTGTGTTAAATCCCCTGGAGAAGGAAATGGCTACCCACTCCAGTATTCTTGCCTGGAGAATCCCATGGACAGAGGAGCCTGGCAGGTTACAGTCCATGGGTCGCAAGAGTTGGACATGACTTAGCGACTAAACCACCAACATACTGATTTGATAAAATGGTAAATGGAAATATGATTGCCATTTATTGAAGCATTAGTTGGCACTCTATCACATCACACAGTTGTCATTTAGTCTGTTAATAATTTTGATGATAATGATAAAATATTGTTGGTTTACATCTACTATACAATGAATTAGATTTCCAGGAATTATTTGTTGCAAGTCTGTACCCTTAAACAGGCTTCCTTTGGTGACTCAGTGATAAAGATTCTACCTGCCAATGCACGAGAAGTGAGTTCTATCCCTGAGTCTGGAAGATCCCTTGGAGAAGGAAATGGCAACCCACTCCAATATTCTTGCTGAGGAAATCACTTGGACAGAGCAGTCTGGCCAGCTACAGTCCACAGTTCGTAAAGAGTCAGACAGGATATAGCAACTAAACAACAGCTGCCCTTGAACACCATCTCTATTCCCTCAACCCTTATCCCCATGTATCCACAACTGCTTTTACGAATTTGGTTTTTTTTTAGGTTCACATGTAAATAGTATACGTCTTCTTCTGTCTGACTTATTGCACTTTGTATGATGTCCGCAGGGCCCATCCATACTGTCACAGAAGACAGGATATTCATCTTCTCAGGGCTAAACAATATTTGATTGTATAGAAATACCTCAGTTTCTTTACCCATCCACCTTTTAATGGGCACTGAAGTGTTTCCATATCTTGACTACTGTAAATAATGCTGCAGTAAACATGGGAGTGCAAATATCCCTTTGACAGCCTGCTTTCATTTCCTGAGTATATAGCCAAAAGTGGAATTCTGTGATCATTTGGCAGTTCTATTTTTAAGTTTTTGAGAAACCTCTATATTGTTATCCCTAGTGGCTGAACCAATTAACATTACCACCAACAGTGCACAAGATTTCCCATTTCTCCACATCCTTGCCAATGCTTGTTATCTCTTGTTTTCTTGATGACAGGCATTCTGACAGGTGTGAGGTGATATCTCATTGTGTTTTTTATTTGCATTTCCTTAATGATTAGTAATGTTGATCAATGTTTCATGTTCCTGTTGAACATTTAAATGTTTCTGGAAAAATTTCTTTTGAGTTACTATGCCCATTAAAAAAAAATCCAGTTGTTTATAATTTTGTTATTGAGTTGTATGAATTTCTTAATACACTTTAAATGTAAACCCTTACTTTTTACTGATAACTTTGAATAATTTTCTCTGTATATTCTTCTTAAAATTAAAAGGCTCAGTTTGCAGAAGAGGTCACTAAGGATAATCGGTAGGATCATCGAAGAAGTCATTAAGGGCCATTGACAGGACACTGAAAACAATTCCACTCATCTCAGGTCTCCGGAGTGGAGGTAGGACTGGAATCAACAGTGCTTTTCCCCGTAACAACACATAGCTGTCTTAAGAAGTATAAGTCACAGTTAAACTCAAGATGCCCATAATTTAATAAGGGAATTCTCCATACACATATTTTCAAAAAGCAATGTAAATTACACATAAGGCATTCTAAAACATGTTGTGTACATAAGACAAGCATAAGAGTAGAGAAAACGGAGATAAGTTTGGCCTGGGACATTTAGTTAAATGTTTATGAGGTAACATTTTATATAAATTTGCTTTATAGAGGGGAGACAAAGATTCAGATATATGGGTAAAAATCAACAGGAATATGGCACAGACAGAATCAATGTTTATGGAAATGTATATGACACTGGGGAAAGGAATGAAAAAAGTGAATGATAATCAATGGATAATTAATCCCTTAGCTTTCCAAAATCACTTTCTATAAAACTGAATAGTCCCCTCTTTAATCCTTAGTGATCTTCATGTAATTTCTAACATACAAGTTTAACATATTTATTGTATGCTATTTTTAAATATTCACTCCTCCGAGAAAACATATGAAAACCTTTGCTCAAAAAAAAAAAAACCTTTGCTCAAGAGAAAATATCTTTCTGACCTACTTCACTCTGTGTAACAGGCTCTAGTATCATGTGTAAAATAGATAGCTGGTAAAAAGTTGCTATATAATACGGGAGCCCAGCCTGGCACTCTCTGATGACCTAAAAGGCTGCACTGTGGGAAGAGGAGGGAGGCTCAAGTGGAAGGTGATATAGTTATATTACAGCTGATTTGCGTTGTAGGGCAGAAGCAAATACAACATCATAAAGCAATTTTCCTCCAATTAAAAATTTTAAAAAGTGAAAACAAAAGATCTATATACAGGAAAATGAGTTTTGATTTATTTTTAATTTTTAATTTAAAATTGACAATGAACTTATTTGAGAACACTGTGACAAATATGGGTACCCTAGGTTTGTACAATAGCAAAAATTCATAAAGACATATCTTTTCCACAGTAACCATCTTCCCTAAAATGATCGAAATAGTCTCACAAATCTTGAGTTTGAAGAGCTGAGGTCATAAAAGATGATATGTTAGTGAAACAAATGTCCCCCAGAAGTCTGTGTGCCTATATCACAGAGACAGTGTTAGAAGCTTGAAGAAAAAGCTCCTCTCATCACTGTAAAAAAATATATGTTGGGAAAATTATACACACTCTAGATTAGAATCTTATATCTCCATAATTTCTATCTCAACAGACAACATAGAGATGACTCAGGATAACCTCTCCTTGGCAACTGAATTTATTCTCATAGGATTTACAGACCACCCACAGCTGAAGCCCCTTCTGTTCCTGGTGTTCCTCACCATCTATCTGATCACCATGGTGGGGAATCTTGGCCTGGTGGCATTGATAGTTACAGAGCATCATCTTCACACACCAATGTACATCTTCCTGGGTAACCTCGCACTGATGGATTCCTGTTGCTCCAGTGCCATTACCCCCAAGATGCTACAGAACCTCTTTTCCAAAGACAGAATGATTTCCCTCTATGAATGCATAGTACAATTTTATTTTTTCTGCCTTGCTGAAACTGCAGAATGCTTTCTCCTGGCAGCAATGGCCTATGATCGCTACGTGGCCATCTGCAAACCACTGAAGTACCACACCGTGATGTCACAGAAACTCTGCGCTCAGATGACCGCGGGGGCCTACACAGCTGGGAACATTCATCCCGCGATTCATGTAGGGTTTCTGTTTAGGCTAACTTTCTGCAGGTCTCATCAAATCAACCACTTCTTTTGTGATGTGCTTCCATTTTACAGACTCTCTTGTGTGGACCCTTATATCAATCAACTGATGGTATTTATCTTTTCAGGGTCAATTCAAACCTTTACTATTACCACAGTAATAATCTCTTATCTTTTCATCCTTTTCACAATTTTCAAAATGAAATCTAACAAGACCAGAGGCAAAGCCCTATCTACTTGTGCGTCCCACTTTCTCTCTGTCTCAATTTTCTACGGTTCTCTTCTCTTCATGTACATTCGACCAAGTTCAGTTAATGAAGAAGAAAAAGACATACCTG
Organism: Cervus canadensis; assembly: GCF_019320065.1. Lineage (NCBI taxonomy): Eukaryota > Metazoa > Chordata > Mammalia > Artiodactyla > Cervidae > Cervus > Cervus canadensis. Next base: position 38,780,428 of record NC_057412.1, read on the forward strand.
TTGCTATTTTTTATACTCTAGTTATTCCTTTACTAAACCCTTTTATTTATAGTCTAAGAAATAAGGAAGTAATAAAAGTCATGAAAAGAATTATGAAGATTTCATAACATTCTGAAACAAATATCATGCCCTACAGTTAATTGATTTTGAGTAAATTTTTTTTTCAAATTCAAGGATTATTGAATGGAAAAGTGAACATGTCCACTATTTAATATATAAAATAACTAAAATACAATTGGTTTCTAAACCAAATAGCTTCAGAATGGAGAGACAGAGATGTAGAGAACAAATAAATAGATGCCAAGGGGGAAGGGGGAGGGATGAATTGGGGGCTGGGACTGACATATACAGTCTACTGGCACCATGTATAAAACAGATGACCAATGAGAGCCTACTGCATGGCAGCTCAGGGGACTCTACTCAAGGCTCCGTGCTGACCTAAGCGGGAAGGAAATTCAAAAAGCAGGAGACACATGCTAAAATGTAGCTGACTCACTTTGCTATTCAGCAGAAACTAACACAACACTGTGAAGCAACTATACCCCAATAAAAATTAATTTAAACAAGAGTGAAGTGATGCCATTTGCAGCCACGTGTATGGACCTGAGATTATCACACTAAGTGAAGTAAGTCTGAGAGAAAGACAAATATCATATGATATAGATTAGACATGGAATCCACAATGAACATATTTACAAAACAGAAATAGACCCACAGACTTAGAAAGCAAACTTCTGGTTACCAAAGGGTGAGGGAGTGGGATAAACTGGGAATTTGGGATTGATTTATACAAACTGCTATATTTATAATAGTTAACCAACACGGATCTACTATCCTGCACAGGGAACTCTGCTCAATATTCTATAATAGCCTAAATGGGAAACGAATTTGAAAAAGAATATATATATATATATATATATATATATATATATACATACATACATATATATATTTGTATAACTGAACCACTTTGCTATACACGTGAAATGAAAACATCTTAAATCAACTATATTCCAATACAAAATAAACATTTTTAAATTAACCAATACATAAAATAAAGTTTATATAAACTTCCAAATTTGGTTATCTCCACCTTAAGAACATTTTTGGAATGAGATTTAGACGACAGCTGTCACCTCCTCGCACTCTTACAGCTTGAGAAATCAGGTGGGATCTGGGATGGAACCACAGACACAGTACAGGCTGCGTCTTACACTGCTCAGAGTTACTTGTTACTTATACTAAGCTCTGGGGCAGGCCCCACCTGGAGGTAGCTCCTTCTCTCTTCCTGGAGAATTTTACAAGATGAAGGTTAATCGACACCTGCAGCTCCCACTGTTACAGCTAGTCTCAAACACATGCTAATATTCACCTTATTCCTCTGTTATAGCCATGCTTTCAGGGAAACAAACTCACTCAGAAGGACAATGCAGATAGTGGAGTGCAGTTTATTACACCGCCGGGTCCAAGGCAGAGTCTCCTCTTAGCCAAGGACCCCGACCAGCATTTGTGAAAATCTTTTATACCCCATGTGTACGTGTCCAAACCCACCAGCCCAAATCCCTTGAGGCTTACAAAGGAAGGGTAAATACAATCACAATAACCCCACCATTCACGTGTTATGTGTTCAAACAGTTAATAATCAATAAGCCCGCAGTTATATTCCAACCAGTTAATAACTGGTAAGCCTGTGGTTACATTCCAATATATACTGTGCGGAGGCAGGGGTGATTAGTGTGTTTTCTCTTAGGCAATGAGTAACCTGGATGTGATCTTGAAGATTCCCCTGCCCAGAGCGGGTCTTATCCTTCCCTTGTCATTCCCACAGGCGCTAAGCACAGAGTTCAGAGTCCACTGGAGAGGCGGCCTAGCACGATCAGCACGGACAGGCCTGAGATGGAGTCCAGGCCCTATGAATACCTTCTTCACCTCTGCTTGATTCATTACACTTCTGCTGCTCCAGATGACTATCATAATGGGATGATCAAGAAGCAGATCCCTTGAGGGGGTGGGTCCTAAGCCTGGGCTGTCTGAACCATTTCAGTACAAGGTTATTTGTCTATTTACTGTCAAATCTGAGCAAGAGAATACCAACAGACGCATATGAATCATCTCCATATCTAGATTATGCTGATTCTACTCAAAATGAATTCCTTGCCAAAACAAATTTCTTCCTACTTTAGAGTAAAAAAGGTTCAGAGTAGCACTCTTACCACCAAATGGCTGACTGATCTCCTTGAGTAATGTTGCCAACTGGGGGCCAGAGTGGTCTCTTTCTGGGCAAGTTGAACTTCTGGAAGAAACAGTTGCTAAATCAGTCTAGAAACACTGGAATCTCTGCTATTAGGCAACATGCAAGCCTCCATCCCAGCCATATAGCCATTTTCCTGTGTCCATAATCCAGCCCTGGGGTGATGGATGAACAAAGCTTTATAACCTCAACTAGCTGAGTCATTCTAATTTGGTTCTTTAGTAGCTCTTCCATAGTAGATGTTCTGTGGAGGACATTTACATTACAATATGAGGTGCTCCATACTTCACATCCATTCCAAGAGATCCACTCATATGCCTCTTCTTCCTGGACTCTGACCTTCTCATCTCTCTCCCCCCAGGGCACTGACCAATATCCAAATCATTCACCTCTACCCTGAATCCATATAGTTTTAACTTGGACCACTTCTTTTTCTATACAGTAGAAATGGATAAGCATTCCAACACTCTAAAGGAGGAGTTCCCCTTATCAATGCCTTTCAAGATCACTCTGGCTGGGGCTATAGCTCAGTGGCAATTGGCTTGTATCAACAGACCAAGCTTACTGTCCAAAAACTACCTTGGCCATTTGAGGCAAGACGCATGAGTTGAGGGAAAGAGGTCATTGCAATGGTAGTAGATAACAAGGCAGTCTGGGTCACCTACTTGTGTGGTTTATGGTATTTCTGGCCCTGCTCATAATAAATCCTTAAATGGTCCATCTTTGAATTCTAATGAACTGTTCCTGGGCTCACTAAACCTTATACTCAATAGTCTGATAAATTCCAGTTCATGAGTCAGCTCTGGCTTCTTGGTCGCCTGATGTTCCAAAGTCAGGAACTCTTCCTCTAGCAGTGTTCACGGCACACCAGGGAGTTATGTTTTAAATAGTTGATTATTCTCTGCTGCAGAAAATAAGGCCTTGCCCCAACACCATAAGCAACTCTCCTCCTAGAGTTTTCCATTAACTTTCCACTCACCCTATATCCTCTTCCCACCTCAGATGTCTCTAACACCATTGGTCTGATGAGTCATTGGACTCAAATATCAGGGCTCTTCACCCCCAGCTCGAGCCTGTTGAAGAGCCCATCCCTGTGTTGGGACCCACCAAAACTTGCCTTCTTCTCCATTTGGGCAGATATGTCTTTGTATAGGATCTTTTCCTCTATCTCAGACATTTTTAAATGTTTGGAAATAGATTCAAACAAGTACATGAATTGCTATATCACAGCCCTAAGATTTTAATTATATTATATACCATACATCTTTATACCTTTTTTTGAATATAAGATTCCTAATTTTTAAATTGAAAATAGTGTTAGTGGGAGTAACATTGTTTTTAAATACACAAAACTTTTAATACCACTTCTTTAATTCTTATTCTATTTTCATATTTTATACTACACATAATACTTTAGCAAAGTGATAATTCTACTAAGTCATAGATAAAATGCACATATTCAGAATATACTCCCCAAGACTTTAGTAATATGAATATATACCAAAAATGGCTTGGAACTCTCCACTGGTGAAGCCACCATAAGATGAAACAAAGTGGAGTTACATAATTAGATGTGACAATCTAGAGGAAAATCTAGTATTAAAGAGGAAGGTCAAGTATAAAACTAAGGGAAACACAAGCATCATTAAACAAAACAAATAAAAAAAAATCTGCATAAAAGACTAAAATGGAAGAGTCAGGAAGACAGAAACATGAGTACTATCACAGAACCAGAGGTGAAGATTTTAAAAAATACCAAACATCACAGCTGGGTTAGAAAGATAGTTACATGTTCTTTGTTTCACTAGGAGTCGACATTTAGAGTTGGTTGTGACCTTATTGAGAGACAGGGTTTGGTGAATTGGCAGGGACAGAAAAGAATGGGAAGGAACCAATCAGAACAATTTCTAATCTATTTTCCCATTCCGTTTACTACCTGTATCTCCTATATCCCTTGGACTGTAAGGAGGTCCAACTAGTCCATCCTCGAGGAAATCAGTCTTGAATACTCATTGGAAGGACTGATGCTAAGGCTGAAACTCCAATACTTTGGCCACCTGATGTGAAAACCCAACTCATTGGAAAAGACCCTGTTGCTGGGAAAGATTGAAGGCAGGAGGAGAAGGGGACGACAGAGGATGAGATGGTTGGATGGCACACCTACGCGATGGACATGAGTTTGAGTAAGCTCCGGGAGTTGGTGATGGACAGAGAAGCCTGGCATGCTGCAGTCCATGGTGTCGCAGAGAGTCAGACATGACTGAGTGACTGAACTGAACTGAATCTCCAACATCATGTATGGGTAAGCCTCAGCCACCCTAGTTTACAATTTTATATATTTTATATAAAGTACATTTATATTATATTATTATAATATATATACTATTTATATATTTTTAATTAGGTCTTGCTGTTTCAAGATTCCAGAATTTTTACATATGCTCCCATTAGTCTTCTTATTTTCCTCAAGTGCATCACTTATTATAACTCTACTTATCCTGCAAAGTTAATCTGAAATGGCACTTCCAATGAGGAATCTTTCTTTTTTCCTCTGGGTCTCCATCCACTTCATTTACCATGTTTATATGTGACCTACTTACACTTTTTAATATCACAGCCTGAATTGCCTTCTCATTAGCAATGCAAGTGCCTTTCTCTCACTAGATTATGAGCTTCTTGTGGAGCCATTTCTAAAACCTAAATATTTCTCATCCTGTGCTCATTCTACCCACCATCTCTTCCAGCATCCTGTATATTAGAAGTACTTGATTGAAGTTAAACAGAATTGAAATTTTAAATATCAGTGAAGCATTTATTGAGGATCTAACTCAGTGTGTTATGAGAAGCACAAAATACGTTAAGACATGATTGGTACTTTATGGATATTTAGCCAACACTTCTGGAGAAGGAAATGGCACCCCACTCCAGTACTCTTCCCAGGAAAATCCCATGGACGGAGGAGCCTGGTAGGCTACAGTCCACGGGGTCATGAAGAGTTGGACACAACTGAACGACTTCACTTTCACTCTTCACTTTCATGCATTAGAGAAGGAAATGGCAATCCACTCCAGTGTTCTTGCCTGGAGAATCCCGGGGATGCAGTAGCCTGGTGGGATGCAATCTGTGGGGTTGCACAGAGTTGGACACGACTGAAGTGACTTAGCAGCAGCAGCAGCAGCCAATTCTTTTATAATCAACACATAAGAAGCCACATTTAACCAAGTGGCAAATGCAGTGTGATAGCAGGTCGTTACTAAGCAGAAGAGGAAAAGGAACATCAATGTAACTGAAAGGAATGTCCTCATGGAGATTGGACTTAAGATCAAGAATGAGTATATTGGGCTGAAAAGAGAGGCTGAAGAAGGAGTTTTAACTGAAATAAACTGTAAATGTAAATTAATCAAGCAGGCGTGCATAAGACCAGTGAAGGGATAAACACGTCCATGTTCTGAGGTCAGAAGAAGAAATCAGGATCATAAGTAAGATACTTAAAGACTGTGGACCATCTAGAATACTAAGTTCTTTCTAAAAATGGATTATTTGAAACTAACGAAAGTTCATTTCAAATTCTTGAGCAGGAAAATATAATTTCTTTCATCTAACAGGTATTTGTTGACCATTACAATCTGCCACATACTATCAAGGCATTATAAACACGGAAATGAACATAATAGAGAAAAAAACCTTTTCTATTTAGCTCCACATGCTAATGGTGGGGGAGATATTGATTGACTATAAATGTACCAACAAATAAATATGTAGTATACTGAAGAGTGATTAGTGGAATGTAGTGGGAAAAAACAGGGTGAGAAGGATAAAGGCAGCTGGGGAAAGCTGAAAAGGAAGGAGAACCGTCTAGGTGATTCAGGCCGTTGCTGGTGTTGTCATTTAGTCACTGCTTTAGTTGATAAGTTGTGTCCGACTCTGTGGCGACCCCACGGACTGTAACCCCTCTGTCCATGCAGACTCTGTGGCGACCCCACGGACTGTAACCCCTTCTTACCCAGGCAAGAATGCAGGAGTGAGTTGCCATTTCCTTTTCCAGGGGATCTTTCTGACCTAGGGATCGAACTTGCATCTCTTTCTTCCATTGCAGGTGGATTCTTATTGCTGAGCCACCAGGGAAGCCCTAGGTAATTCATATTTGGGACTAAATATCAGAGTTTCCAATGATATGTTGCAAAACATCAGGACACATCAACTCACAGACGACCCTGTGATAAAACGACCACATCGTCTAGCCTCCTCTCAAAATTCTAAGCATCTTTCATAAACCATATTAATTCCTCCAGTAAAAAAAGGTCAAGCCAACATGAGAATCTTTCCTGCTCATATTGCATTTAAGCAGAATAATAAACAGAATTTTAAAATGAGGTCAGTTACATATTAGTCAATGGGTAATGATCAAATAACCTTAGTGACCTTAATGAAAGGAGTATGTTTTAACCTCATTATTTCACAGGTCATCCTGATGTGTGTTGGTGACTGAATCCCCATAGGGAAATATACTGGTGCCACTGCAGGGAAATCCCTTAGGATTTGATGGAAAATTTTACTTTGTAATGTAAGAAACATAATTATTGACTCTGACCTATTTATATTTGCCCATATTTTCATTCTTTTAATCCCAAATGTTTTAAGAGACTAAGGTTTATATTCTGAAATTCTATGAGATCCAAGATCACAAGGCAAACATAAGATGCTGCAAAACTTTCTGCTGTGAAATCTAGGTCAGAGAAGTACTCTCATTTATTTTTAATATTAGTATTCCTTGATATTTGTTTATCTAAAGGACTTTGTTGTTATTAGATTTCAATTACTCACTTATCTTTCTACCTCTTCCCCAAACGGAAGGCTAGGAAAAAACTAGAATGATATTCAAACTGTAAAGTACCCTGACCTTCCTTGTCAGTTAGAATTTTAAAAAATACACAGGTAAAGACAGAAAGTAATCATTAAATAATTTAGGAACTTTCACTGAATGCTTGCCTAGCTTAGCCCAATAATCCAACAGCTAATATTTAATATTTTACAACAAACATTTTTCAGCTAAGTTCTTTATTTTATACTTGATTATGGAAAAAAAACCCATTTTCAACATAGAATTCATATGAGTAGATATCAGTCAATATTTCTAGTGGGTCACTAAATAATGGTAGAAGATAGCCATCTAAAGGAAATAAAAATTTGTTCTAAAAGTATATTAAGGTTTAAAGAAATTTCTCTTTTTCTAAATGTTAGAAAACTAAAGCATAAAGTTTATTTTAATTTATTAACTTTGAATCTATTGTGATATACTTCAGAAAATCTTATATAAATTTTTAAAAGCAAAAAAAAATTGTAGATAAGTCAACTCAGATAATATATACCTAAAAGTTCTTATTATATACATATATATATATATAATTGAAAAATATTTGACATACATTGTGTAAGTTTAATGCTTATAACATGTTGGTTTGAAAAACTAGTAATTCATTGCAATTGCAGAATGTTAGCTCTCTATAATGTGACATAATTTTCATATTAGTGGTTGAAATAATTGAGATCTAGTCTCTCAGCAGTTTAGATGATTATAGTAAAATATTGTTCACATTCACTGTAGTGTGTACTAGATCTTATCTGTCAAATTCAGATAAGATCTTATTTATCTGTTAATTTCAAGTTTGTACCAATAAAGAATATCTTTCCGGTTTCCTCATCCCCCAGAGTCCCTGGTAACCACTATTTTACTCTGTTTTTATCTTTGGTTGTTTAAGATGCACATTTAAGTTATATCTTACAGCTTTTGTCTTTCTGTGACTTATATAACTCGGCATAATGTCCCCAAGGTCAATCCATGATGCTGTAAAATGGAAGGATATCCTTCTTTCTCAAGTCTGAATGCCCTTTCACTTCTATCCATTCATCCTTAGACAGATACACAGATGTTTCTGTATTTTAGCTACTGTAACTAGAAATATAAGACTGCATATATCCCTTTCATAATTTGTTTTCATTTTCTTAGAGTATATATACAGAAGTGCAATTGTGGGATTGATTACATGGTAGTTCTATTTTAAATTATCTGAGGAAACTCCATGCTGGCATCCACAGTGGCTGAACCAATTTACATTTCCACCAACAAAGTTCTTGCCACATTCTCTGTTCTCCCCAGTCTAGGCAACAATGGTTATCTCTCATCTTCTTGATGATAGGCATTCTAAAATGTGTGAGGTAACATCTCATTGCTTTTGATTTGCATTTCCCTAATGATCAGTGGGGAGACAGTGGGAACAGTGTCAGACTTTATTATTTTGGGCTCCAAAATCACTGCAGATGGTGATTACAGCCATGAAATTAAAAGATGCTTACTCCTGGGAAGGAAAGTTATGACCAACCTAGACAGCGTATTAAAAAGCAGAGACATTACATTGTCAACAGAGGTCCGTCTGGTCAAAGCTATGGTTTTTCCAGTGGTCATGTATGGTTGTGAGAGCTGAACTGTGAAGAAAGCTGAGCGGCAAAAAATTGATGCTTTTGAACTGTGGTGTTGGAGAAGGCTCTTGAGAGTCCCTTGGACTTCAAGGAGATCCAATCAGTCCATCCTGAAGGAGATAAGTCCTGGTTGTTCATTGGAAGGACTGATGCTGAAGCTGAAACTCCAGTACTTTGGCCACCTCATGCGAAGAGCTGACTCATTGGAAAAGAGCCTGATGCTGGGAGGGATTGGGGGCAGGAGAAGAAGGGGACGACAGAGGATGAGATGGTTGGATGGCATCACTGACTCGATGGACATGTGTTTGAGTAAGCTCTGGGAGTTGGTGATGGACAGGGAGGCCTGGCATGCTGCAATTCATGGGGTTGCAAAGAGTCAGACACGACTGAGCGACTGAACTGACTGACTGACTGAACTGAATGATTAGTGATGCCAACCATCTTTTCATTTGTCTGTTGACCATTTGGATGTCTTTTGTAAAATTATCTTGGTAGTTGCTCTGCCCATTTTTCAATCTGAATGTCTATACTTTTATTATTGAGCTGTATGAGTTTTCACATATTTTAGATATTAATCTTAATTTTTAAATGATTTTTGAATAATTCTCCTTGTAGAATCTTCTCAACCTGCAGAAGAGTTTACTAAGGATCACTGTAAGTACCACCAAAGACGTTATTAAGGATCAGTGGTAGGACCCTGGAAACAAGTTCATCCATCCCAGGTCACTGGGAGGGAAGCAGGACTAGAATCAATACTGTTCTTTCTGCTTTTACACCGTACAGCTGCTATAAGAAGCATAAGTTACAGCTAACCTCAAAATGTCTACTATACAATAAGTTAATTGTACACACTTATGAAAAACGCAATATCAATTACATATGTTATCAAAGATTGTGTTGGGTATACAAGACGTGATGGAGAGTCCAGAAGGTGAAAATTAGTGTGATCGGGGGATCTGGTTAACTTTATTAAGTAGTAGTATATACAAACCATGCTTTAGATGAAGGAGAAAAGGATGCAGATATCTTAGAAATAGGAATAACGACATGGACAGTCAGTGCTTATGAAAATGGGTATGAAGCTGAGAAAAGGGATAAAGAGGTGATAATCAATTCTTGTTTTACTCTTTAGCTGTCTGAGTTTACTTTCTTTAAAACTGAACAGTTCTCTCAATAATCCTTAGTAATCTTCAAACAATTCTTAAGACATAAATTAACACCTCTATTCTAAGCTATTTTAAAATATCTATTCCACTGGGAGAGTATATGAAATTTAATTTTAAAAAGTTTCTATATATAGAAAAAGTAATTTTAAATTCATTTTTAAAGCCTAATATAAAAATGGAAACAAACTTTATGGGCAAAATGAAGCAAATATGAGTACCTAGATTTGTACACCATACTTCCATAAATTCATAAAGACAAACCTTTTCCACTGTTAGCATCCCCCCTGTGATTACTAAATAGCCATGTGAATGTTGAGTTTCAGAGTTGAGGTCATAGGCACTGACACATTTTGGAGATGAATATTCCCTAGAAGTTTGTGTCCTTGTATCACAAGACAGCAGGAGAAGCTTTCTCCTTATTAAAAAAAATATTAAAAGGAAAGTTATACACATTCTACATTGGAATCTTATCTCTCCATAATTCCTATCTCAACAGACAACAGTAGAGATGACAGAGGATAACCTCTCCTTGGCAACTGAATTTACCCTGACAGGATTTACAGATCACCCAGAGCTGAAGCCCCTTCTGTTCCTGGTCTTCCTTACCATCTATCTGATCACCATGGTGGGGAATCTTGGCCTGGTGGCATTGATAGTCACAGAGCATCGTCTTCACACACCAATGTACATCTTCCTGGGTAACCTCGCTCTGATGGATTCCTGTTGCTCCAGTGCCATTACCCCCAAGATGCTACAGAACTTTTTTTCCAAAGACAGAATGATTTCCCTCTATGAATGCATGGCACAATTTTACTTTCTCTGCCTTGCTGAAACTGCAGATTGCTTTCTCCTGGCAGTGATGGCCTATGACCGCTATGTGGCCATATGCAAACCGCTGCAGTACCACACCGTGATGTCACAGAAACTCTGCGTTCAGATGATCACGGGGGCCTACACAGCTGGGAACCTGCATTCCATGATTCACATTGGATTTTTGTTTAGGCTAACTTTCTGCAGGTCTCATCAAATCAACCACTTCTTTTGTGATGTTCTTCCATTATACAGACTCTCCTGTGCTGACCCTTATATCAATGAATTAATGATATTTATCTTTTCAGGGTCAATTCAAACCTTTACCATTACCACAGTAATAATCTCTTACCTTTTCATCCTTTTTACAATTTTCAAAATGAAATCTAACAAGACCAGAGGCAAAGGCTTATCTACCTGTGCGTCCCACTTTCTCTCTGTCTCAATATTCTACGGTTCTCTTCTCTTCATGTACATTAGACCAAGTTCAGTTAATGAAGAAGAAAAAGACATACCTGTTGCTATTTTTTATACTCTAGTTATTCCTTTACTAAACCCTTTTATTTACAGTCTAAGAAATAGGGAAATAATAAAAGTCATGAGAAAAATTATGAAGATTTCATAACATTCTGAAACAAATATCATACCCTAGAGTTAATTGATTTTGAGTAAATTTTTTTTCAAAATCAAGGATTATTGAACAGAAAAGTGAACATGTCCACTATTTAATATATAAAATTACTAAAATACAATTGGTTTATAAATAAAATAGCTTCAGAATGGAGAGACAGAGATGTAGAGAACAGATAAATAGATGCCAAGGGGGAAGGGGGAGGGATGAATTGGGGGGCTGGGACTGACATATACAGTCTACTGGCACCATGTATAAAACAGATGACCAATGAGAGCCTACTGCATGGCAGCTCAGGGAACTCTGCTCAATATTCTATAATAGCCTAAATGGGAAAAGAATTTTAAAAAGAATATAAATATATATATATGTACATATATGTATATTTGTATAACTGAATCACTTTGCTATACACCTGAAATGAAAACATTTTAAATCAACTATATTCCAATACAAAATAAACATTTTTAAATTAACCAATACATAAAACAAAGTTTATATAAACTTCCAAAGTTGTTTATCTCCACCTTAAGAACATTTTTGGAATGAGACTTAGATGACAGCTGTCACCTCCTCGCACTCTTACAGATTGAGAAATCAGGTGGGATCTGGGATGGAACCACAGACACAGTACAGGCCACGTCTTACGCTGTTCAGAGTTACTTGTTACTTATACTAAGCTCTGGGGCAGGCCCCACCTGGAGGTAGCTCCTTCTCTCTTCCTGGAGAATTTTACAAGATGAAGGTTAATTGACACCTGCAGTTCCCACTGTTACAGCTAGTCTCAAACACATGCTAATATTCACCTTACTCCTCTGCTTGATTCATTACACTTCTGCTGCTCCAGATGACTATCATAATGGGATGATCAAGAAGCAGATCCCTTGAGGGGGTGGGTCCTGAGCCTGGGCTGTCTGAACCATTCGAGTACAAGGTTATTTGTCTATTTACTGTCAAATCTGAGCAAGAGAATACCAACAGACGCATATGAATCATCTCCATATCTAGATTATGCTGATTCTACTCAAAATGAATTCCTTGCCAAAACAAATTTCTTCCTACTTTAGAGTAAAAAAGGTTCAGAGTAGCACTCTTACCACCAAATGGCTGACTGATCTCCTTGAGTGATGCTGCCAACTGGGGGCCAGAGTGGTCTCTTTCTGGGCAAGTTGAACTTCTAGAAGAAACAGTTGCTAAATCAGCCTAGAAACACTGGAACCTCTGCTATTAGGCAACATGCAAGCCTCCATCCCAGCCATTTTTCATGTGTCCATAATCCAGCCCTGGGGTGATGGATGAACAAAGCTTTATGACCTCAACTGGCTGAGTCACTCTAATTTGGTTCTTTAGTAGCTCTTCCATAGTAGATGTTCTGTGGAGGACATTTACATTACAATATGAGGTGCTCCATACTTCACATCCATTCCAAGAGATCCATTCATATGCCTCTTCTTCCTGGACTCTGACCTTCTCATCTCTCTCCCCCCAGGGCACTGACCAATATCCAAATCATTCACCTCTACCCTGAATCCATATAGTTTTAACTTGGACCACTTCTCTTTCTATACAGTAAAAATGGATAAGCATTCCAACACTCTAAAGGAGGAGTTCCCCTTATTAATGCCTTTCAAGATCACTCTGGCTGGGGCTATAGCTCTGTGGCAATTGGCTTGTATCAACAGACCAAGCTTACTGTCCAAAAACTAACTTGGCCATTTAAGGCAAGATATGTGAGCTGAGGGAAAGAGGTCATTGCAATGGTAGTAGATAACAAGGCAGTCTGGGTCACCTACTTGTGTGGTTTATGGTATTTCTGGCCCTGCTCATAACAAATCCTTAAATGGTCCATCTTTGTCTTCTAATGAACTGTTCCTGGGCTCACTCAACCTTATACTCAATAGTCTGATAAATTCCAGTTCATGAGTCAGCTCTGGCTTCTTGGTCGCCTGATGTTCCAAAGTCAGGAACTCTTCCTCTAGCAGTGTTCACGGCACACCAGGGAGTTATGTTTTAAATAGTTGATTATTCTCTGCTGCAGAAAATAAGGCTTGCCCCAACACCATAAGCAACTCTCCTCCTAGAGTTTTCCATTAACTTTCCACTCACCCTATATCCTCTTCCCACCTCAGATGTCTCTAACACCATTGGTCTGATGAGTCATTGGACTCAAATATCAGGGCTCTTCACCCCCAGCTTGAGCCTGTTGAAGAGCCCATCCCTGTGTTGGGACCCACCAAAACTTGCCTTCTTCTCCATTTGGGCAGATATCTTTGTATAGGATCTTTTCCTCTATCTCAGACATTTTTAAATGTTTGGAAATAGATTCAAACAAGTACATGGATTGTTATATCACAGCCCTAAGATTTTAATTATATTATATACCATACATCATTATACCTTTTTCTGAATATAAAATTATTAATTTTTAAATTGAAAATAGTGTTAGTGGGAGTAACATTGTTTTTAAATAAAACTTTCAATACCACTTCTTTAATTCTTATTCTATTTTCATATTTTATACTACACATAATATTTTAGCATAGTGATAATTCTACCAAGTCATAGATAAAATGTACATATTCAGAATACACTCCCCAAGATTTTAGTGATATGAATATACACCAAAAATGGCTTGGAACGCTCTGCTGGTGAAGCCACCATAAGATGGAACAAAGTGGAGTCACATAATTAGATGCGACAATCTAGAGGAATATCTAGCATTAAAGAGGAAGGTCAAGTATAAAACTAAGGGAAACACAAGCATCATTAAACACAAACCGAGAAAAACAACCCTGATAAAAGACTTAAATGGAACAGTCAGGAAGATAGAAACAGTGAGTACTATCACAGAACCAGAGGTGAAGATTTTAAAAAATACCAAACATCACAGCTGGGTTAGAAAGATAATTACATGTTCTTTGGAGTCAACATTTAGAGTTGGTTGTGACCTTATTGAGAGACAGGGTTTGGTGAATTGGCAGGGACAGAAAAGAATGGGAAGGAACCAATCAGAACAATTTCTAATCTATTTTCCCATTCCATTTATACTATCTGTATCTCCTATATCCCTTGGACTGTAAGGAGGTCCAACTAGTCCATCCTCGAGGAAATCAGTCTTGAATACTCATTGGAAGAACTGATGCTGAGGCTGAAACTCCAATACTTTGGCCACCTGATGTGAAAACCCAACTCATTGGAAAAGACCCTGTTGCTGGGAAAGATTGAAGGCAGGAGGAGAAGGGGACGACAGAGGATGAGATGGTTGGATGGCACACCTACGCGATGGACATGAGTTTGAGTAAGCTCCGGGAGTTGGTGATGGACAGAGAAGCCTGGCGTGCTGCAGTCCATGGGATCGCAAAGAGTCAGAGACGACTGAGTGACTGAACTGAACTGAATCTCCAACATCATGTATGGGTAAGCCTCAGCCACCCTGTTTACTATTTATATTTATATTATATATAATTTATATTATATTAATATATATATACTATTTATATATTTTTAAATTAGGTCTTGCTCTATCAAGCTTCCAGGATTTTTTCATATGTTCCCATTAGTCTTCTTATTTTGCTCATGTGCATCATTTATTATAACTCTACTTATCCTGCAAAGTTAATCTGAAATGGCACTTCCAATGAGGAATCTTTCTTTTTTCCTCTGGGTCTCCATCCACTTCATTCACCATGTTTATATGTGACCTACTTACACTTTTTAATATCACAGCCTGAACTGCCTTCTCGTTAGCAATGCAAGTGTCTTTCTCTCACTAGATTATGAGCTTCTTGTGGAGTCATTTCTAAAACCTAAATATTTCTCATCCTGCGCTCATTCTACCTACCATCTCTTCCAGCATCCTGTATATTAGAAGCACTTGACTGAAGTTCAACAAAACTGAAATTTTAAATATCAGTGAAGCGTATATTGAGAATCTAACTCAGTGTGTTGTCAGAAGCACAAAATACATAAGACATGATTGGTACTTTATGGATATTTAGCCAATACTTTTAAAATCAACATGTAAGAAGTCACATGTAAGCAAGTGGCAAATGCACTGTGATAGCAGGTAGTTACTAAACAGAACAGGAAAACAAACATCAATATAATTGAAAGGAATGTCCTCATAGAGATCTGACTTAAGATCAAGAATGAGTATATTGGGCTGAAAAGAGAGGCTGAACAAGGAGTTTTAGCTGAAATAAACTGTAAGTGTAAATTAATCTAGCAGGCGTACACAAGACCAGTGAAGGAATAAATACAACCAAGTGTCATATCCTGAGGTCAGAAGAATAAATCAGGATTATCATTAAGATACTGAAAGACTGCAGACCATCTAGAATACCAAGTTCTTTTTAAAAATGGATTGTTTGAAACTAATGAAATATCATTTCAAGTTCTTGAGCAGGAAAATATAATTTCTTTCATCTAACAGGTATTTGTTGACCATTACAACCTGCCACATGCTATCAAGGCATTATAAACATGGAAATGAACATAACAGAGAAAAAAACCTTTTCCATTTAGCTCCACATGCTAATGGTGGGGGAGATATTGATTGACTATAAATGTACCAACAAATAAATATGTAGTATACTGAAGAGTGATTAGTGGAATGTAGTGGGAAAAAACAGGGTGAGAAGGATAAAGGCAGCTGGGGAAAGCTGAAAAGTAGAACCACCTAGGTAATTCACATTGTTGATGTTGCTGTCGTTTAGTCACTGCTTTAGTTGATAAGTTGTGTCTGACTCTGTGGTGACCCCATGGACTATAACCCCTCTGTCCATGCAGTTACCTGGGCAAGAATACTGGAGTGAGTTGCCATTTCCTTTTCCAGGGGATCTTTCTGACCTAGGGATCGAACTCGCATCTCTTTCTTCCATTGCAGGTGGATTCTTATTGCTGAGCCACCAGGGAAGCCCTAGGTAATTCATATTTGGGACTAAATATCAGAGTTTCCAATGATATGTTGCAAAACATCAGGACACATCAACTCACAGACGACCCTGTGATAAAACGACCACATCTTCTAGCCTCCTCTCAAAATTCTAAGCATCTTTCATAAACCATATTAATTCCTCCAGTAAAAAAGGTCAAGCCAACATGAGACTCTTTCCTGTTCACACTGCATTTAAGCAGAATGAGAAACAGAATTTTAAAATGAGGTCAGTTACATATTAGTCAATGGGTAATGATCAAATAACCTTAGTGACCTTAATGAAAGTAAATTGTTTTAACTTCATTATTTCACAGGTGATCCTGATATGTGTTGGTGACTGAATCTCCATATGGAAATATACTGGTGTCTCTGCAGGGAAATCCCTTAGGATTTGATGGAAATTTTTACTTTGTAATGTAAGAAACATAATTATTGACTCTGACCTATTAGTATTTGCCCATATTTTCATTCTTTTAATCCCAAATGTTTTAAGAGACTAAGGCTTATATTCTGAAATTCTATGAGATCCAAGATCACAAGGCAAACATAAGATGCTGCAAAACTTTCTGCTGTGAAATCTAGGTAAGAGAAGTACTCCAATTTATTTTTCATATTAGCATCCCTTAATATTTATTTATCTAAAGTATTTTGTTGTTGCTGCTGCTAAGTCACTTCAATCGTGTCCAACTCTGTGTGACGCATAGACCGCAGCCCACCAGGCTCCGCCGTCCCTGGGATTCTCCAGGCAAGAACACTAGAGAGGGTATTTTGTTGTTATTAGATGTCAATTACTCAGTTATCTTTTTACCTCTTCCCCAAACTGAAGGCTATGGAAAAATTAGAATGATATTCAAACTGTAGAGTACCCTGACCTTTCTTGTCAGTTAGAATTTTTAAAAATACACAGGTAAAGACAGAAAGTAATCAAATAATTTAGGAACTTGCACTGAATGCTTTCCTAGCTTAGCCCAATAATCCAACAGCTAATATTTAATATTTTACAACAAACATTTTTCAGTTAAGTTCTTTAATACTTGACTATGGAAAAAATAAACCCATTTTGAAAACAATATAGAATTCATATGATTAGATACCAGTCAATATTTCTAGTGGATCACTAAATAATGGTAGAAGATAGCCACCTAAAGGAAATAAAAATTTGTTCTCAAAAAGTATATTAAGGTTTAAAGAAATTTCTCTTTTTCTAAATGTTAGAAAACTAAAGCATGAAGTTTATTTTATTAACTTTGAATCTACTGTGATATACTTTAGAAAATCTTATATAAATTTTTAGAAGCAAAACAAAATAGTAGATGAGTCAACTCAGATAAAAGATACCTGAAAGTTCTTATTATATATATATATAACTGAAATATATTTGACATACATTGTGTAAGTTTAATGCTTATAACATGTTGATTTGAAAAACTAGTAATTGATTGCAACTGCAGAATGTTAGCTCTCTATAACGTCACATAATTTTCATTTTTGTGGCAGAAATCATTGACATCTAGTCTCTCAGTGGTTTAGATGATTATAGTAAAATATTGTTTATATTCACTGTAGTGTGTACTAGATCTTATCTGTCAATTTCAGATAAGATCTTACTTATCTGTTAATTTCAAGTTTGTACCAATAAAGAATACCTTTCCTGTTTCTTCATCTCCCAGAGCCCCCAATAACCACTATTTTACTCTGTTTTCATGTTTTGTTTTTTTAGATGCACATTTAAACTATATCTTACAGTTTTTGTCTTTCTCTGACTTATATAACTTGGCATAATGTCCCCAAAGTCAATCCACGATGCTGTAAAATGGAAGGATATCCTTCTTTCTCAAGTCTGAATGCCCTTTCACTTCTATCCATTCATCCTTAGACAGATACACAGATGTTTCTGTATTTTAGCTACTGTAACTAGAAATATAAGACTGCATATATCCCTTTCATAATTTGTTTTCATTTTCTTAGAGTATATATACAGAAGCGCAATTGTGGGATTACATGGTAGTTCTATTTTGAATTATCTGAGGAAACTCCATGCTGGCATCCACAGTGGCTGAACCAATTTACATTTCCACCAACAAAGTTCTTGCCACATTCTCTGTTCTCCCCAGTCTAGGCAACAATGGTTATCTCTCATCTTCTTGATGATACGCATTCTGAAATGTGTGAGGTAATATATCACGGTTTTTGATTTGCATTTCTCTAATGATTAGTGATGTCGACCATCTTTTCATGTGTCTGTTGACCATTTGGATGTCTCTTGTAAAATTATCTTGGTAGTTTCTCTGCCCATCTTTTAATCTGAATGTCTATACTTTTATTATTGAGCTGTATGAGTTTTCACATATTTTAGATATTAATCTTAATTTTTAAATGATGAGTTTTGGATAATTCTCCTTGTAGAATCTTCTCAACCTGCAGAAGAGTTTACTAAGGATCACTGTAAGTACCACCAAAGACGTTATTAAGGATCAGTGGTAGGACCCTGGAAACAAGTTCATCCATCCCAGGTCACTGGGAGGGAAGCAGGACTAGAATCAATACTGTTCTTTCTGCTTTTGTACTGTACAGCTGCTATAAGAAGCATAAGTTACAGCTAACCTCAAAATGTCTACTATACAATAAGTTAATTGTACACACTTATGAAAAACGCAATATCAATTACATATGTTATCAAAGATTGTGTTGGGTATACAAGACGTGATGGAGAGTCCAGAAGGTGAAAATTAGTGTGATCGGGGGATCTGGTTAACTTTATTAAGTAGTAGTATATACAAACCATGCTTTAGATGAAGGAGAAAAGGATGCAGATATCTTAGAAATAGGAATAACGACATGGACAGTCAGTGCTTATGAAAATGGGTATGAAGCTGAGAAAAGGGATAAAGAGGTGATAATCAATTCTTGTTTTACTCCTTAGTTTTCTGAGTTTACTTTCTTTAAAACTGAACAGAACTCTCAATAATCCTTAGTAATCTTCAAACAATTCTTAAGACATAAATTAACACCTCTATTCTAAGCTATTTTAAAATATCTATTCCACTGGGAGAGTATATGAAATTTAATTTTAAAAAGTTTCTATATATAGAAAAAGTAATTTTAAATTCATTTTTAAAGCCTAATATAAAAATGGAAACAAACTTTATGGGCAAAATGAAGCAAATATGAGTACCTAGATTTGTACACCATACTTCCATAAATTCATAAAGACAAACCTTTTCCACTGTTAGCATCCCCCCTGTGATTACCAAATAGCCATGTGAATGTTGAGTTTCAGAGTTGAGGTCATAGGCACTGACACATTTTGGAGATGAATATTCCCTAGAAGTTTGTGTCCTTGTATCACAAGACAGCAGGAGAAGCTTTCTCCTTATTAAAAAAAATATTAAAAGGAAAGTTATACACATTCTACATTGGAATCTTATCTCTCCATAATTCCTATCTCAACAGACAACAGTAGAGATGACAGAGGATAACCTCTCCTTGGCAACTGAATTTACCCTGACAGGATTTACAGATCACCCAGAGCTGAAGCCCCTTCTGTTCCTGGTCTTCCTTACCATCTATCTGATCACCATGGTGGGGAATCTTGGCCTGGTGGCATTGATAGTTACAGAGCATCGCCTTCACACACCAATGTACATCTTCCTGGGTAACCTCGCTCTGATGGATTCCTGTTGCTCCAGTGCCATTACCCCCAAGATGCTACAGAACTTTTTTTCCAAAGACAGAATGATTTCCCTCTATGAATGCATGGCACAATTTTACTTTCTCTGCCTTGCTGAAACTGCAGATTGCTTTCTCCTGGCAGCAATGGCCTATGACCGCTATGTGGCCATATGCAAACCACTGCAGTACCATACCATGATGTCAAAGAAACTCTGCGTTCAGATGACCATGGGGGCCTACACAGCTGGAAACCTACATTCCATGATTCACACTGGATTTTTGTTTAGGCTAACTTTCTGCAGGTCTCATCAAATCAACCACTTCTTTTGTGATGTTCTTCCATTATATAGACTCTCCTGTGCTGACCCTTATATCAATGAATTAATGATATTTATCTTTTCAGGGTCAGTTCAAGTATTCTCTATTATCATAGTAATAATCTCTTATCTCCTCATCCTTTTCATGATTTTTAAGATGAAAACCAAAGAAGGAAAAGGCAAAGCCCTATCCACCTGTGCATCCCACTTTCTCTCCGTCTCAATGTTCTACGGTTCCCTTCTCTTCATGTATATCAGACCAAATTCAGTTAATGACACAGATAAAGATATACCTCTTGCTATTTTTTATACACTAGTTATCCCTTTGTTAAATCCTTTCATTTATAGTCTAAGAAATAAGGAAGTAATAAATGTTATGAAAAAAATTATGAAGAAAACATCATAAGATTCTAAAATATCATTCCATAGGGACAACTGATTTTAATTTGATAAAACTTTATTTTCAAAATCAAGCAATATTGAAAAAGTGGTAAATGACAATTTTGCATGGAAAATATTAAATTACTTAAACATGATGTTGTATAAGTCATGCAAACAAGTTAAGAAAGGAGAGATTCTGCTGCAATGTATTTCAAAATATAAGTGACTAGGTTCCATCTCAGATAAACTAAATAATTATTCTTGAGGTCACAGATTATGTCAGGATGTATTTACATATACTAGCAACTATTTGTTTCAGAGTATAATGAGCTACAATTTTCAATAAATCCAATAAATGCTAGAAATAGAAGTAACTATATATGAAAGTCTCCTCCATTTAATACTGTTGGCAACATCCTCGAATCCCTCAAGGCATAATGTTACAAAATCTCTCATATTCCAGGTTCTGTAATACCAAACCCTTCTTAAGCAACAGCATGTGATAGAAGTAAACTATGTTTGAATTTGAACCACAATATTGAGTTTGCTTTAGAAATTATACTTAACTATGAAATCAAGCAGAACATATATTCTCTAAGCAGTTTCCTTCTAGTGTTAGTTTTCTCTCAAGTTCTCTGAAATACAGTATCTGAATATATCACTGATTTACCAATATGAAGTTGAAAGTGAGGCTATTTATATGACATCTCTATGAATTTTACATTTTCATGTACTTTGGCTGACTATCTATCATAAGATAGTGTAATTTATTAATTAAAGGGCTTTGTTCTCTGATAGTATTACTTGCCTTGTTTGCCATTAGAAATACCACTAACATGGACTGACTGCAATGTAACATACTGATATAAAAACAGCATTAACAAAAAAGCTGGAGGTGCTTTTCAAGCATAAGAGAGGCAGAAAAAAGTGAAAATTCTGATTATCTAAACTATGTATTGATTCTTACATGGGCAAATATGAAAGAAAAAATAATTTACTGACAAACTATTATCAGCTGTTCACTAAGCTAGACTTGATGCACCCCCTCAACTAGTTAGACCTTTTTCATGCTGGTCCAGAGTATAAAAATATCATACTCTGAAATACTGAGGAACATGCCCGACTCATCCAATTCACCTGGTCTGACCTAGAATTTGAATCTATACTGTCTTTTCCTCTATATGCTTTGGGAGTTCAGAAAATTGACAGCATGTAGCTTGGGGTATTGAGTTCTTACGTAGCATGGGAAGTAACCTGTGCTACTGAAAACTGGCGGGGGGGCAGGGAGGGGCGGGAAATGTAGTATTTGGAGAAACACAGGAACAGATATGACCAGAGTCAATATTTATAGAAATGAGTGTGGTACTGGGAGTGGGAGATGAGGAAGATGAACCAAAGAACAGAGCCAGAAAGTGGGCAAAACTGTTGGAGAGAGCTGTTGGTGAATGTGGGGAGAAGGGGGAAAGAGGATCAGGTTACTGAGAAACTTATACACTACCCTGAAGAATCCGAATTTATCTTAGAGCCATCAAACACTGAAGATAACCTGGCACAGAGTGATGTGATTGTACAGTTCAGAAGTTTGATCTTGCAACTGACTGGAAGGAGACTTGAATCAAGGAGACTAACTTATTTTTAAGGAGAACTGAAACTGGAGAATATCCTAAACAGAGAGAAGTGGACAGAAAAAAGCAACATTTAAAAAAAATAGTAAATTGTACCTGTTAGATAATAAAATGAAAGCCTATCTTCTTCCTGAATCAAACATGACATAACTGATTTCATACTTAACAAGGTACCTGACATATGGCCATTCAATAAGCATTTCCTTCAATATGCTTTTAATATAATTGAGTATGTTAAAGTGTAATAGGCTCATTATTTTTCTTTTAATAAAATAATATATTTTATTTTCTCAATTTCAAATCTCATACTGTAAATACTGATAGATATAACTCAAAATAAAGCTTTTTAGGATTTAACATATTTTAGAAGCAAAAAGAAGTCTACACAGCAAAACTTTGAGAAGCTCTGAATTAAATAGATGCTCTAATCCTGTATCACCCTCTATTTTAGTGGATATTTTGTTATTAGACTTCCATGCGTTGATTTCATTTCCTTTTTCTAAGGGTACCGTGATTTCTGTCATGGACGTCTGTAGCATTCATCTCACCATTAGCAACACTGAATCCCAGAGGTCTGTTAAGGGAAAGTATGTAACTTACTTGAGGACAGTGAGAAAAAAAGAGGTGATTTTCCAGAAGTTTATAGGAAATATGGATCCTTTATTTTAATATAGGTCCACAAAACAGGTAGTGTTTATCTCTCTGATTTTCATGAAGCTTGGCATAGTCAACATTGCTTTTGTTAGCAAGAGTGAAACCAGCCTAGAGATGAAGTCAAATAGACAAGGAAGATAGCTGAAAAATCACAGAGAAACAGACTTAGAATCACTGGAATAAACCATTCTTCCAGTTGCATAATCCAAAAGATCTTCTTACAGTCTGAGGCGCCTTATCTGCAAGTGAATAAATATTAACTGAAACACTTATTATTTACAAGTTTACAAATAACTTTTCAAAAAACTTTTTACCCATATCCATTTAATGCTCTATTAAGTCTTTTATTTTAATTTTTAAATTTTAATTTCCCATGTGTTATAGGTCAGTCATGTCTGACTCTTTGCAGCCCCAAGGACTGCAGCATTCCAGGGTTCCCTGTCCATCACCAACTCTCGGAGTTTGCTCAAACTCACGTCCGTCGAGTCAGTGATGGCATCCAACCATCTCATTCTCTGTCATCCCCTTCCCCACATGGCCTCAATCTTTCCCAGCATCAGGGTCTTTTCCAATGAGTCGGTTCTTCATAATAGGTGGCCAAAGTATTGGAGTCTCAGCTTCAGCATCAGTCCTTCCAATGAATATTCAGGACTGATTTCCTTCCGGATGGACTGGTTGGATCTCCTTACAGTCCAAGGGACTTTTCAACACCACAGTTCAAAAGCATCAATCATTCTTAGCTCAACTTTCTTTATAGTCCAACTCTCACATCCATACATGACTATTGGAAAAACCGTAGCCTTGACTAGATAGACCTTTGTTGGAAAAGTAATGTCTCTGCTTTTTAATATGCTGTCTAGGTTGGTCATAACTTTTCTTCCAAGGAGTAAGTGTCTTTTAACTTCATGGTTGCAGTCACCATCTGCAGTGATTTTGGAGCCCCCCCAAAAAATAAAGTCTCTCACTGTTTCCATTGTTCCCCCATCTATTTGCCATGAAGTGACGGGACCAGATGTCATGATCTTAGTTTTCTGAATGTTAAGTTTTAAGCCAACTTTTTCACTCTCCTCTTTCACTTTCATCAAGAGGCTCTTTAGTTCTTCTTTGCTTTCTGCCATAAGGGTGGCGTCATCTGTGTATTGTAGAGTGAGTGAATAAAAAGCAACACAGTAGGTTGTCAGAATAAACAAGGAGATATAAGAAGCTAAATAATAGTGCAGAAACTAAAAACTCAGAATATGACAAAAGCATAATTTCAAAACAATAGATAAATGATAGTGTTTGGAAAACTATTCTGCATTGAGAAATAAGATTAGATTTCTATTTATATTTATACTAAAATATGTTTCATGTGTACTGAAAACATAAGAATCAACACTGAATACAAACAGTAGAAGTAATTCTGAGAAAGGAAAAGATTTACTGTAAAAACACCAAATCTAGAAATCATAAACCGGATAATTGATATATATAATTCTCCAGATCATTGCCTATTTGCTCTCAATCCATTTCTCAACTTTCACATGTATGTTTTGTTTTATAAGCAATTTCCACTGTAAACTATTTGCCAGACTCCCTTTCAAATGGCTTCGGGCTAGGTTTGGACAATGAGAGGCACTGATAAGAAACTTCAGAGTGGAGGAAAAGAAATCACAATATCTCTCCCCTTTTTCTCTGCTACAGGCAGTGTCTCCAGCACAACTTGGATCTTCTCACTGAGTCCAGCCCCGGCAGGAAAATTGCTCAAGGCTGAAATCAATCGTTCTGTTAACATCACTGATCCCTGTAGGAGCTTCCCACCATTAGTAATCTTTCAATTGTCTTACTATTGCCTGTTTTAATCTTTGCTTTTATAATGCTTTGGAACTGTTCACTAAATTAAATTTTCCTCATTTTAACTAGTGGGCAAGATCTCAGTTTTGTTGAGTTGACTTAAAATGACTACATAAAGTGTTAAAACCTTTACAGAACAATAAAAAAGCAGAGTAAACAGTCAAATAAAAATACAAAAAAAAAGAAATTTATGAGAGAAAGAAAAGTTAAACATCTATATGTTTATAAGGAGTTCTTATAATTCATATAAAAAATGCAAACCTCTGAACAAAACAAGGACCAATGGCCATTCAAAAAAATTAAAATGTGCAGTATGTTTAAGAAAATATATTATTTTAAATTAAGGCTATTAAAACATTATGGTTTTATTTATTTCACTTTGGGAGTAATAAAGGGACGTGAAAGTGAAGTCGCTCAGTCGTGTCCAAATCTTTGCAACCCCGTGGACTGTAACCTACCAGTCTCCTCAGTCCATGGAATTTTCCAGGCAAGAACACTGGAGTGGGTTGCCATTTCCTTCTCCAGGGGATCTTCCAGACCCAGGGATCGAATCTGGGTCTCCCGCATTGCAGGCAGACGCTTTACCGTCTGAGCCACCAAGGAAGCCCGATAAAGGGAAAGAAGAGCTATAATTCTGGCAAATAGCTAAAGGAGTATGATAGCAAATTTGTTGGGACCATAATGGAGTAGGTACATTACTCAGATTGAAACAGTCTTTCTGGAGGACAGTGTAACAAAACAGATTAAAAACTTTCATAACTCTCATAAACTTTGATCCAGGCTGTTCTCTTCTATTAATAATATATCAGAGGTAAAGAATATATTTATATAGATATTAATAAGTAGCTTGTTTACAGTAAAAGAAAATGAAATTAAAACATTCTTCAAAAAAGAAGTACACTTTAAATGATACATAAAATCTCACGGTAACTATAAAGCAAAAATCTAGTGTAGAAACACAAAGGCTAAAGAGAAGGGGATCAAAGCATACAACTAAGAAAAGTATTAATATCAAATCACAAATGAGAGAGCAAGAGATGAATAACAGAACAGAGGAATTACAAAATAGTATGAAAACAACAGAATGATATTAGTAAGCTCTAAATATCAATAATTACTTTAAATTTGCCAATCAAAGGATGTAGAGTAGCTAAATGAATTTTTTAAGTCTTCCATATGCTGCTTATAAGACACTCATTTCAGATATAAGGAGACACAAAGACTGAAAATGGAGGGATGAAAAAAAAAAATCTAGGCAAATGAAAACCGAAAGGATGCTGAGGTAGTATACTGACATCCAGAAAATAGACTTTAAGACACAGACTTTAGTGTGAGATAAAGAAGATTATTTTAAAATGATAAAGGGGATATAACATTTGTGAGCATTATTGCACCCAAAATAGGTGTACCTAATTTTTATAAAGCAAATATTAAGTAACCTAAAGGGAGAAATAATATAATAACAGTAGAGGACTTCCCACTTTTACCACACAGAAACTCAATAAGGAACTTTTGCTTTAAATTATATATTACACCAAGTGAACTTAACAGACATATAAAGAATATTCCATCCAAAGGTAACAGAATACACAATCTTCTCAAGTGCACATAAAACATTCTCTAATATAGGTTATATGTTAAGTCATAAAATAAATCTTAAGAACTTTAAGAACACTGAAAACATATGAAGCATCTTTTCCTAGTCCAAAGA
Source organism: Cervus canadensis (assembly GCF_019320065.1). NCBI lineage: Eukaryota > Metazoa > Chordata > Mammalia > Artiodactyla > Cervidae > Cervus > Cervus canadensis. The sequence goes on from NC_057412.1 coordinate 38,806,892, forward strand.
TATGAAATAAATTATCACAAAACTGGAAAATGCAAAAACGTATGGGGATAAAAGGATTCCTTGGTGGCTCAGGGGTAAAGAACTGCCAATGCAGGACATGTGGGTTCCACTCCTGGGTCAGGAAGATCCCCTGGAGGAGGAAATGATAACCCACTACAGTACCTTTGCCTGGAGAGAATGAGGATAGAGGAGCCTGGTGGGCTATAGTATATGGGGTTGCAAAGAGTAGGACATGACTGAGCACACACACACACACACACTTTGCATAATCAAAATAATGGGAAATTTTCTAGAAACATACAACTTACTAAAACTGAATCATAAAGAAACTGGAAATCCCAGAATAATGACTGGTAATTACTAGACACTGATTCACTAATCAAAAACTACCCAAGAAACAAGCCCAGGATCAGACGGCTACACTGCTGAATTCTTCCAAATATTTAGAGAAGAATAAATACCAATCCTTCTCAAACTCTTCCATAAACGGAAGATGAGGGAGCACTTCTAAACTCATTTAGAAGGCCAGAATTACTCTGATACCAAAACTAGACAGACTGCACGAGAAAAGATAATAAGAAGCCAATATTTCTAGTAAACAACCATCAGAATAATCATCTTAATGAATGCAGAAAAAAGCACTTGACGACATTTAACATCCATCTATAATAAAAACCATAACAAAGTGGGCATAGCGGGAATGCACCTCAACATAATAAAGGTCACATATGACAAGCCTATAGCTAAATGATATTGAACAGTGAAAATATGAAACTTTGCCTGTGACATCAGAATCAAGACAAGAATAACCACTCTTGCCACATTTACTGAATACAGTATTAGAAGTCCTAAACACTGCTGCTGAGTGAGTGATAATCGCTCAGTCATATCCTACTCTTTGCAAACCCAGGGACTGCAGCCCCTGCCAGGCTCCTTTTTCCATGGGATTCTCCAGGCAAGAATACTGGAATGGGTTGCCATTTCCTTCTCCAGGTTATCTTCCCTACCCTAGACAAAAATAAAAAAATACAGGCCTCCAAATCTGTAAGGAAGTAGTAAAAATGTCATAATTTGCAGATGACATAATATTACACATAGAAAACCTTCAAGATCCCACCTAAATACAGTTAGAAATAAGTGAATCCAATATACTTTCAGTACACAAAATCAATATGCAAAAATCAGTTGATTTTCTATGCAAACTAACAAAGTAAAATTAAGGAAAAGATCAAATTTATAATTGCATCACACAGAAATAAAACAACTAAACATATAAAGAAGGAACTACAGCAAGACAATAGGAGGGGTGCACTCACAATACAGTCAAATCTCACAACCCCAGGAGGGTGACCCAAAAATGGGAGAATAGTTAAAATTGTAGGGGCTCTCCCCAAGGAGTGAGGGGTCTTAGCCTCACATTGGGTGACCCAGTTTAAAGATCCTGGGCTGGGAAGACAAGTCCCTGGAACATTTGGCTCTGAAGGCCAGTAGGGCTTACTTTTAGGAGTCCCAGAGGGCTGTAGGAAATAAAGAATTCATATTCAAAAGGCACACACAAAATCTCACATGCTCTGGGAACCAGGACAGAAGCAGTAAGCTGAGAGGAACCGGGGTCACACCTATCTGCTGATCTTGGATTGTTCCCCAGAGAGGCAAGAGGCAACTGCATATCACCATGGAGACACATACATCAGAGGCAGCCATTTGGGGGAGCTCTTTCTACCAACAGGTAAATACTGGTGCTGGGAAGCACCATGCTGGAATCCTTGCTATAGCACACTATCTACAGGACGCATCTTTGTTCCTACCCAATAGCATATAGGTAGGAGTGCGGGATGCTTCTAGCCAAGCAGCTAATTGGGTGAGCATAGCCCCATTCACCAGCAGAGAAGCTACCTTAAGACCCAGTGAGCCAACTGAGGCCCTGGCCACCAGAGCGCTCAGGCCTTGCCCCTACACACCATGCACAGGAGCTAGACCAGGAGTTCCCAGAGTCCTGCAGCCAGAGACCCCAGGAGCCAGTTCTATCCACCTGTGGGCAGGCGCCAGCCCCAGAATTCCTGGACCAACCTCCAGGATGCATGCTCTAGCCTCAGGCTCAGAATCGCACCCAGTGGGCAGATAAGCCACAGAACAATCACATCCCTGCAGCCTCCTGACCTAGCACTCCCACCAGTAGGTCACCATCTGCCCCAGAACCAGCTGGGCCCTGTTCCTACCCACCAGCAAGCCAACGCAAGCTTTGAAACAGCCCTAATCCCATTGCCAGCTATGTCAGGAATTGGTCCCACCAAACAGTTGCCTGACATTAGCTCTGGGATACCTGGGCCCTACAGTCAGACCACAGGACTTGGCTCTGCTTGCTGTAAGCCAGTAGTAGCCTCAGTGTCTGGATTTACACACCAGTGGGTTGTCACCAGCCCTGGGGTCTCCTGGGCCTCACCTCTGCCCACCAGTGAGCCAGAACAAGTTGTGGGGCTCACTGGGGTCCTGCAGCATGAAGCCCTGTGACCAGGTCCCATCAGCCAATGGTAGCAGGCTCCACACAAGGCATGGCCTGGCAACCAACATGGACCAGGAGACAACCAAGTCTACTAGACCACCCACAGTAGTCAGCCTGCCACAACAGAAGGAATAATGCAGCCCGCACAAGGGCACTCCTACAGCATCCAGCTCTGGTGATGAGAGGGGAGTGCACTGCTGGAATACATAGAACATCTCCTATAAAATACCACTTCCCTAAGCTTGGGAAACATGACCGACCTACAAGACACTCAGAAATAAAAACCAGTTAAGCAAAATGAGATGACAGAGGAACATGTTCTAAATGAAGAAACAAGATAAAACCCCAAAAGAAAAACTAAGTGAAGATAGGCAATCAACCCAAGAAAGAGTTCAAGGCAAGGATCATGCTAATTATCAAATAACTCAGGAGAAGAACGGATGCACAAAGAAAGAAATTAGAAGTTTTTAACAAACAATGTATGGCTGTGAGAGCTGGACCACAAAGAAGGCTGAGCACCAAAGAATTGATGCTTTCAAACTATGGTGCTGGAGAAGACTCTTGAGAGTCCCTTGGGCAGCAAGAAGATCAAACCAGTCAATGCTAAAGGAAATCAACCCTGCATACTCATTGGAAGGACTGATGCTGAAGCTGAAGCTCCAATACTTTGGCCACCTGATGTGAAGAGCCAACTCATTGGTAAAGACCCTGATGCTGGTAAATATTGGGGGCAGGAGAAGAAGGGGGTGACAGAGGATAAGATGGTTGGATGACATCATCGACTCAATGGACATGTTTGAGCACACTCTGAGAGACAGTGAAGGACAGAGAAGTCTAGCATGCTGCAGTACACGGGGTCACAAAGAGTCAGACACAACTGAGTGACTGAACAAAACAACAGCTAGAAAATACAAAGGACATCCAAAGAGAGGTGAGTAATACAATAACTGGAGAAAAATACACTAGAAAATATCAACAGTATATTAGGACATGAATCAGCAACATGGAACAGAATAGTAGAAATTACTAACATTGAACAGAAAAAAGAAACGAGAATGGAATGGAAAGAAATTTAAGAGTCCTCTAGGACAACATTAAGCATACTAATATTTATATTATAGGGGTCCCAGAAGGAGACGATAGGTAAAAAGATGTTGAGAATAAAATTTGAAGATGTAACAACTTAAAACATCCCTTAAAACACTCCTAACCTGGGAAGGACTTCCCTGGTGGCTCAGACAGCGAAGCGTCTGCCTACACTGTGGGAGACCCGGGTTCGATCCCTGGGTCAGGAAGATCCCCTGGAGAAGGAAATGGCAACCCACTCCAGCATTCTTGCCTAGAGAATCCCAAGGACAGAGGAGCCTGGCGGGCTATAGTGCATAGGGTTGCAGAGAGTAGGACACGACTGAGTGACTAACACTAGAGTGTAGCTAAAGGATTCATGCTTAGTGAAATGAGTTCAGCAGAGAAAGGCAAATGCTGTACTATATCACTTATATGTGTAATCTAAAAAATAAGCCAAACTAGCAAATGTACAAAACAGAAACATATTTACACAGGTAGGAACAAACTAGACGATATCAGTGGGTAGAGGGAAGAAGTGGGGGGCAAGACAGAGTCAGATGATTAAGAGGTACAAACTAGTATGTATAAAATAAATAACCTACTATCCCTGTAGGGATAGTAGGGATAGCATTATGAAAACAGGTGAAATTTTCTATCAATAAATGACTATTAGCTATGAAAATTGTGAAATGCTATCTTGTACAACTGAAACTTACATAATATACTTCAACTCCACCTCGATAAAGAAAAAATTAAGTACATAGCAAAAAATAATACACAGCAAAAAAATTATAATGGCATTTTCCACAGAAATAGACAATTTTAAAATTTGTATGGGACCACAAAATACCCCAAGTACCCAAAGCCATCCTGAGAAAGAAGGCAGACGCATTATATATAATGTATAATATTGTATTAGGTTCAGGTGTAAAACATAGTAATTCATTATTTTATAGATTATGCTTCATTTAAGGTTAACATGAAATATCGGCTGTATTCCCTATGTTGTAAAATATATCATTGTAGTTTACTTATGTTATACACAGTACTTCATCTCTCTCAATCCACCTTATCTTACAGCACGCCCATTTCCTCTCCAACTATTAACTGCTAGTTTATTCTCTGTATCAGTGAGTCTGCTTCTGCTTATTATATTCATTAATTTGTTGTATTATTTAGATTCCACATGTAATTTGCTTTAACCTCACTGTCTCACAGGGCATCTTTATAGGCATTGGTTATGAATCTCCCTACAGAAATACACTTATGTCAGTCCTGAGAAATCTCTTAGGATTTGGTAGAGAACTTTAAATTAGCATTGTAAGGAACATAATTGTTGACTAAGCTATTTGAAATCGCTCATATTTTCATTCTTTGAATCCCAAATGTTTTCTAGACCAAGGTTAATATTCTGATGTTCTATGAGATCTAACACTATAAACCAAACAAGAGGTGTTACAAGACTTTTTTCAGTGAAATCCAGGTAAAGGATTTACTCTAATTTATCTTTTAGTATTAGTATCCATTAACATCTATGAGGCATTAAGCATTTTTTGTTGTTGTTTTATTTCAACAAATCAGTTTTCTTCCCTGCTTTTCTCAAAACTGAAGGTGATGGAAAAATTAGGATGAGAATGACACTTCAATTCACTCTGACCTTTTCTGATTAAAGTTGAACCTCAAATATACAGGTAAGGAAACAAAGTAACTGTGTTAAACAATTCAGGCACTTACATGGAATGTTTTTTCTAGCTAGGATGAATAAGTAGCTCATATTTAATACTTTAAAACAAACAGATAACATGTTCAGCAAAGGCCTTTATTTTGATGTTTTGATTAAGGGGAAAAGTTTTTGATTACAGAATTAATATCAGACTGCAGTCATTATTCCTAATGGATACCTAAACATGGCAGAAGACAGCCATTTAAAGGAAAACAAAATGTGTTCCCAAAAATTATATTGCAATTTAAAAGGTTTTCTCTTTTTCTACTTGTTAGAAAACTAACGTATAAAGGGAAGCTTACTTTTATTAGCTTTGAATCTACTGCAATATACTTCAGAAAGTCTAACATAATTTTCTTAGAAACAGAAAAATAATAGACTGGTCAACTCAGATAAAAGAAGGATATCTAAACTTTTCATAAAAACAGATTTTTATTAAAGTATATTTGACATATAACATGTGTAAGTCAAACTTGTTGACTTCATACAATAATAAATAGTAATGTGATTGCCACTGTAGCACTCTATTACATCATATAACTGTCATTTCTTTCTTGTGGTAGGAATAGTTAAGATCTGGTCTCTTAGCAACTTTGATTATAATAAAAAGTTGTCTTTATCCAGTATAGTATGTGTTACATCTACAGAATTATTTATATATTAGTTTCAAATTAATACACTCAAACATCTCTCTAATTCTCCCACTCCTCAGCTCCTGGTAACCACCACTTTTATGAGTTTGGCTTTCTGAGATGCACATGTAAGTTATGTCTTACAGTATTTGTCTTTATGACTTACCTCACTTAGCATAATGTCCTCAAGGTCAATCCATGTTGTCAAAAATGGACAGAGAGCCTTATTTCTCACAGTTGAATACATGGCACCATACTTTTAATTTTTTATCCTTTGATGGTCACTTGGGTGTTTATATATGCCTGCTATTGTCACTAATGCTCCAACAAACACAGGACTGCAGACACCCTTTTGCTAATCTGTTTTCATTTCCTTCTAGTATATACCCAGAAGCAGAATTGTGAGGTCATATGGTAGTTCTATTTTTATTTGAGGAACCTCTACATTGATATCCATATTGGCTGAACCAATTTTCACTCCCACCAACAGAGGTTTCTCCACATTGTCAGCAACATGTGTAATATTTTGCCTTCTTAATGACTGGCATTTTGACAGGTGTGAGATAATATCTCCTTTAATTTGCATTTCCCTAACTAATGTGAATATCTTTTCATGAGTCTATTGGCGATCTGTATTTTTTATCTTTTTAGTTCCTTAGCCCATTTTGTGACCACATTGTTTGTACATTTATTGATATGTTGCACTGCACAAGTTCCTTATATATTTTGGAGGTGCGTGCATGCTCAAGTTACTTCAGTCGAGTCCGGCTCTGCGACACTATGGGCTGTAGCCCACCAGGCTCCTCTGTCCATGGGATCCTTCAGGCAAGAATACTGGTGTGGGTTGCCATTTCCTCCTCCAGGGGATCTTCCCAATTCAGCAATCAAACTCAAGTCTCCTGCATCTCCTGCATTAGCAGGCAGATTCTTTACTGCTGAGCCACAAGGGAAGCCCATATATTTTGGATATTAACCCTTAATTTTAAAAAATGATGTATCATGAATAATTTTCTTTCTGAACACTACTCAAAATTAATAGACTCAATTTGCATAAGAGGTTACTACGGGTCACTGCTGGAACAACCAAAGTCACTAATGATCATTGGTAGTATACAGAAAACAATTTCATGTATCACAACTAACTGCAGTGAAGAACTGGAATCAATGCCACTTTTTCCCCATAGCTTTTGTAAGCAATAATAATTCACACTAAACCTCAAAATGCCTATAGTATAATAAAGAAATTGTGTGTGCACATGAGAAAAGCATTATAGACTGTACAAGAGTCATTGTAAACTGTAATGGATACATAAGATGTGGTTGAGAGTACAGGAACTGTAATCAGAACAGTCTGAGTCATTTAGATAAAACTTTATTAAGTAAACTAAGTTTTACATTTAGAAAGAAAGGACTGTACCTAAGAGCAAAAATCAATAAGAATAATGGAATGGACAGAGTCAGTGTTTATAGAAACGGGTATGACACTGGGAAAAGGGATGAAAAATGTAATAATCAATGCATGTTTTATTCCGTAGCTATCCCAGTTTATTTTCTTTAAAACTGAATAATCCTCTCATTAATCCTTAGTGACCTTCATGCAATTCTAAGTTAGTAACGTAACACATATGATACATGCTATTTTCAAACATTCACAATGCTGAGTATACGAAAACTTTCTGATCAATGACAAATATCAGTTCAGGTTAGTTCAGGTGCTCAGTTGTGTCTAACTCTTTGCAACCCCATGAACTGCAGCACGCCAGGCTTCCTCATCCATCACCAACCACCAAAGATTACTCAAACTCATGTCCATCGACTTGGTGATGCCATCCAACCACCTCATCCTCTGTTGTCCCCTTCACCTCCTACCTTCAATCTTTCCCAGCATCAGGGTCTTATCCAAGGAGTCAGTTCCTCGCATCAGGTGGCCAAAATATTGGAGTTTCAGCTTCGGCATCAGTCCTTCTGGTGAATATTCAGACTGACTTTCTTTAGGAGTGACTGTTTGGATCTCCTTGTAGTCCAAGGGACTCTAACACTACAGTTCAAAAGCATCAATTCTTCTGCTCTCAGCTTTCATTATAGTCCAACTTCACATCCATACGTGACTACTGGAAAAACCACAGCTTTGACTAGATGGACCTTTGTTGGCAAAGTAATGTCTCTGTTTTTTAATATGCTGTCTAGGTTGGTCATACCTTTTCTTCCAAGGAGCAAGCGTCTTTTAATTTCATGGCTTCAGCAAAAATCTTCAGCGATTTTGGAGCCGAAAAAAATGAAGTCTGCCACTGAATCCATTGTTTCCCCATCTATTTGCCATGAAGTGATGGGACCAGACGCCATGATCCTAGTTTTCTGAATGTTGAGTTTAATGCCAACTTTTTCACTCTCCTCTTTCACTTTCATCAGGAGGCTCTGTAGTTCTTCGCTTTCTTCCATAAGGGTGGTGTCATCTGTATATCTGAGGTTATTGATATTTCTCCCGGCAATCTTGATTCCAGCTTGTGCTTCATCCAGCCCAGTGTTTCTCATGATGTACTCTGCATATAAGTTAAATAAGCAGGGTGAAAATATACAGCCTTGACATACTCCTTTCCCGATTTGGAAACAGTCTATTTTTCCATATTCAGTTCTAACTGTTGCTTCTTGACCTGCATACAGATTTCTCAGGAGGCAGGTCAGGTGGTCTGGTATTCCCTTCTCTTTCAGAATTTTCCACAGTTTATTGTGACCCACACACTCAAAGGCTTTGGCATAGTCAATAAAGCAGAAATAGATGTTTTTCTGGAACTCTCTTGCTTTTTCAATGATCCAGCAGATGTTGGCAATTTGATCTCTGGTTCTTCTGTCTTTTCTAAATCCAGCTTGAATATCTGGAAGTTCATGGTTCACATACTGCTGAAGCCTGGCTTGGAGGATTTTGAGCATTACTTTGTTAGTGTGTGAGATGGGTGCAACTGTGCAGTAGTTTGAGCATTCTTTCACATTGTCTTTCTTTGGGATTGGAATGAAAACTGACCTTTTCCAGTCCTGTGGCCACTGCTGAGTTTTCCAAATTTGCTGGCACATTGACAACAGCACTTTCTTTTAGGATCTTATAGCATCATCTTTTAGGATTTGAAATAGCTCAACTGGAATTCCATCACCTCCTGTAGCTTTATTTGTAGTGATGCTTCCTAAGGCCCAGTTAACTTTGCGTTCCCAGACGTCTGGCTCTAGGTGAGTGATCACACCATCATGATTATCTGGGTCGTGAAGATCTTTTCCGTATAGTTCTCCCATGTATTCTTGCCACCTCTTCTTAATATCTTCTGCTTCTGTTAGGTCCATAACATTTCTGTCCTTTATTGTGTATGAAAAATATACAAAAAATTGATTTTAAGTTCATTTTAAGGATCTTTAATGTGAAAACTAATACTGACCTTATTTGAAACAACAGAATTAATATAAGTACCTTAGAGTCATATACTATACTTTCACAAACTCAAAAAGACAAACCTCTTCCAATATTAACATCCTTCCTATAATTATCAAGAGTCTTGGGAATTATGAGTTACAGATTTGAGGTCATAAAATCTGACATGTTATGGGAATGAATGTCCCTTAGAGTTTGTGTGTATATCACAGGAGGTAAGAGCAGAAGACTGAAGGAGAAGCTCTTCTTATTTAAAAAAAATATATATTTAAGGGAAATTTACATACATTTTAAATTAATCTTCTATCTCCATAATTCCTATCTCAACAGACAAGTAGAGATGACTGAGGATAACCACTCCTTGACAACCGAGTTTATCCTGATAGGATTTACAGATCACCCAGAGCTGAAGCCCCTTCTGTTCCTGGTCTTCCTCACCATCTATCTGATCACCATGGTGGGGAATCTTGGCCTGGTGGCATTGATAGTCACAGAGCATCGTCTTCACACACCAATGTACATCTTCCTGGGTAACCTCGCTCTGATGGATTCCTGTTGCTCCAGTGCCATTACCCCCAAGATGCTGCAGAACCTCTTTTCCAAAGACAGAATGACTTCTCTGTATGAATGCATGGCACAATTTTATTTTCTCTGCCTTGCTGAAACTACAGATAGCTTTCTCCTGGCAGCAATGGCCTATGACCGCTGTGTGGCCATCTGCAAACCGCTGCAGTACCACACCATGATGTCACAGAAACTCTGCGCTCAGATGACCACGGGGGCCTATATAGTTGGAAACCTGCATCCCATGATTCATGTAGGGTTTCTGTTTAGACTAACTTTCTGTAGGTCTCATCAAATCAACCACTTTTTTTGTGATGTCCTTCCATTATACAGACTCTCCTGTCTAGACCCTGATATCAATGAATTAATGTTATTTATCGTTGCAGGGTCACTTTCAATCTTCACTATTATCATAGTAATAATCTCTTACCTTTTCATCCTTTTCATGGTTTTAAAAATGAAATCCAAAGAGGGAAAAGGCAAGGCCCTATCTACCTGTGCATCCCACTTTCTCTCTGTCTCAATATTCTACAGTTCCCTTCTCTTCACATATGTGCAACCAAATTCAGTTAATGACAAAGATAAAGATATACCCCTTGCTATTTTTTATACTCTAGTTATTCCTTTATTAAACCCTTTTATTTATAGTCTAAGAAATAGGGATGTAATAAATGCTATGAAAAAAAAGTATAAAAATGTTATCAGTTCAGTTCAGCTCAGTCACTCATTCGTGTCCGACTCTTTGCAACCCCATGGACTGCAGCACGTCAGGCCTCCCTGTCCACCAACTTGTGGAGCTTACTCAAACTCATGTCCGTTGAGTCAGTGATACCATCCAACCACCTCATCCTCTGTTGTCCCCTTCTCCTCCTGCCTTCAATTTTTCCCAGCATCATGGTCTTTTCCAATAAGTTGGTTCTTCGCATCAGGTGGCCAAAGTGTTGGAGTTTCAGCTTCAGCATCAGTCCTTCCAATGAATATTCAGGACTGATTTCCTTCCGGATGGACTGGTTGGATCTCCTTGCAGTCCAAGGGACTCTCAAGAGTCTTCTCCAACACCACAGTTCAAAAGCATCAATTCTTCAGTGCTCAGCTTTCGTCACCATCCAACTCTCACATCCATACATGACTACAGGAAAAACCATAGCCTTGACCAGACGGACCTTTGTTGGCAAAGTAATGTCTCTGCTTTTTAATATGCTATCTAGGTTGGTCATAACTTTCCTTCCAAGGAGTAAGCGTCTTTTAATTTCATGGCTGTAATCACCATCTGCAGTGATTTTGGAGCCCAAAAAAATAAAGTCATCCACTGTTACCATTGTTTCCCATCTATTTGCCATGAAATGATGGGACCAGATGCCATGATCTTAGTTTTCTGAATGTTAAGCTTTAAGCCAACATTTTCACTCTCCTCTTTCACTTTCATTAAGAGACTCTTTAGTTCTTCTTCACTTTCCTCCATAAGGGTGGTGTCATCCGCATATCTGAGGTTACTGATATTTCTCCCGACAATCTTGATTCCAGCTTGAGTTTTATGCAGCACAGTATTTCTCATGATGTACTCTGCATATAAGTTAAATAAGCAGAGTGACAACATACAGCCTTGATGTACTCCTATTCTGAAAATATTCTGTGAATAATTGTTTTCAATCTGCCCAAACCTCTTTTTCAAAATCAAAGAATACTAAGAAAGTGGAAAATGGTCATTTTGTATATAAAATACTAAATTACTAAAAATTGATGTTGTATGAGTCTAACAAACAAGTTCAGATAGCAGAGATTCTGCTAAAATGCATTTCAAACTCTAAGCTAACAGGTCCCATAAGGGGGAAATAGGTAACAGATTGTTAAATATTTACTAGAGCTACTACATGGCCCAGAAATCCCACCTGGGCATATATCTGGAAAAGACAAAAACTAATTCATAAAGATACATGTACCCCAGTTTTCATAGAAGCACTATTTACAATAGCCAAGACATGGAAAAAGCTCAAGTGCTCAGTAACATATGATTGGTTTAAGAAGACATGGCCAAAGTGCCAAAGGTGTACAATTTAAGAAATCATTTTCATGGGAGACTTCTCACAGGGTAAACACTCAAGAGATGAACCAATGCCACAGAGCAAATTACATTAAAATACAGCTGTTTAAATTACAAAATAATAACTACTACTACTATTATTACTCTTGAGGTCACCAACTGTGTCATGATGTAATTAGTTAATCAGTAACTACTTGCTTCAGAATACAGTGAGCTAACAATTTTCAACAAATGCTGGGAATAAAAGTCACTATGTGTGAAGTTTGCCTCCCTTTAATATTCTTGGTAATATCCTGGAAACTCAAGGTATAATTTTACAAAACCTCTCACATCTCAAGTTCTCAGATATTAATCCCTTTTTGAACAATACTGTGTGACTAAGTAAACTATGTTTCAATTTGACTCTCTATTTTGAGTTTGTTCAAGAGATTATGTTTGAATATGAAATCAAACTACTGTCTAATCAAGAACACTTTCCTCTTTGGTGTTGGTCAGTTTTCTCTCAAGTTCTCTGAAATAGAGTATATGAGTATATTAGTTACTTAACCTGTAGTTTTAAGATGATTCTATTTATATTGACATGTTTATGGATTTTATATTTTCATGTAGCTTGGTTGTCATATACACCATCATATATGACAGTGGAATTCCTAAATAAATTAATTAAATACAACTTTTTCTCTCTGATATCATTACATGATTTGCTTGTTGTTTACTAGGAATACCATTAAACTGGACTGACTCAAACGTAAGAATCAATACATGCACAGCATTAACAAAAGCTGCAGGTGCTGCTTGAATAAAAATAAGGCAGAAACAGGAAAAACTTAAACATCTTAGTAATATCTATTGATCCTTACATATGCAATTGGGCTTCCCCAGTGGCTCAGCAGGTAAAAAATCAGCCTGAAATACAGGAGACACAGGAAATGTGGGTTCGATCGCTGGGTCAGGAAGATCCTCTGGAGGGCATGGCAACCCACCCCAGTATTCTGGCTTGGAGAATCTGATGGACTGAGGAGCCTGGTGGGCTACAGTCCAAAGGGTCGCAAAGAGTCAGACACGACTGAGCAACTAAGCGTGCACACCCATGTGCAATATAAAAGAAAAAAAAATTATTGACAACTTACTATCTTCTAAGTGCTAAGGTAGACATTTCATATATATTACTTCCCAATTTACTGGATGTGATTTTTCATGTTTTTCCTCAGCAGAAATCCCATACTTTGCAATATTTAGGAGCTTGCCCAGGTTCATTCAGGTCATGGAAATCAGACAGAATTTGAATCAACACTACCTCTTCCCAAATAAGCTTAGGAGTTCAGAAAATGAAGATATGAGTAGCCTGGGGTATTCACTTTTTAACTAGCATAAGAAATAACCTATGCCTTAAAAAGAAACAGGAAAAAAACCCGATATTTATGGAAACATGAATGGGTATGAAACCCTAGTCAATGTTTATGGAAATGAGTGTGGTATTGGGAATGCGGGATGAAGGAGTTGAACCATGGCATGGAGTCAGAAAGCTGATGAAACTAACGATGAGAGCTGTTAGTGAATATGGGGAAAGAGCGGGGAAATGGGTCAGATAACTACTTCTCTTATAAGCCACCCTAAGGAATCTGAATTTATCTTCAAGCCATCAGTCACTGAAGTCTTCCAGAAGCAAAGTAATATGATTATACATTTCAGAAACCTGTTCTTGCAATTGGTTGAAAGTTCTGAGCAAGGAGACTAACTTTAACAAATCATATATTCAATGAGGAGAACTGAAACTGGAGAGTATTGTAAAAAGGGAGATGTTCACAGATATGAGCAACATTTTAAAGAGAAAACAGTAAATTGTACCTGTTGAGTAATAAAAATGAAGGTCTATTTTCCTCCTAGGAGTATCAAACATGACAATGATTTAAGATCATGAATACTTAGCAAGGTAACTGACACATTAGGCCATTCAACAAATATTTTTTTCAATATCTTTTAATTGTGTAAGTTAACATGTTCAGTTCAGTTCAGTCGCTCAGTCGTGTCTGACTCTTTGCGACCCCATGAACTGCAGCACGCCAGGCCTCCCTGTCCATCACCAACTCCCAGAGCTTACTCTGGAAAACTTACTTCCAATGAATATTCAGGACCAATTTCCTTTAGGATGGACTGGTTGGATCTCCTTGCAGTCCGAGGGACTCTCAAGAATCTTCTCCAACACCACAGTTCAAAAGCATCAATTCTTCTGCGCTCAGCTTTCTTTATAGTCCAACTATACATCCACACATGACTACTGAAAAACCATAGCCTTGACTAGATGGACATTTGTTGACAAAGTAATGTCTCTGCTTTTTAATATTCTGTCTAGGTTGGTCATAACTTTCCTTCCAAGGAGTAAGTGTCTTTTAATTTCATGGCTGCAATCACCATCTGCAGTGATTTTGGAGCCCCGAAAAATAAAGTCAGCCACTGTTTCCACTGTCTCCCCATCTATTTCCCATGAAGTGATGGGACCAGATGCCATGATCTTAGTTTTCTGAATGTTGAGCTTTAAGCCAACTTTTTCACTCTCCTCTTTCACTTTCATCAAGAGGCTCTTTAGTTCTTCTTCACTTTCTGCCATAAGGGTGGTGTCATCTGCATATTTGAGGTTATGGATATATCTCCTGGCAATCTTGATTCCAGGTTGCGCTTCTTCCAGCCCAGTGTTTCTCATGATCTATTCTGCATATAAGTTAAATAAGCAGGGTGACAATATACAGCCTTGACATACTCCTTTTCCTATTTGGAACCAGTCTGTTGTTTCATGTCCAGTACCAAGGGAACACTTCAGGCAAAGATGGGCTCAATAAAGGACAGAACTGGTATGGACCTAACAGACACAGAAGATATTAAGAAGAGGTGGCAAGAATACATAGAAGAACTGTACGAAAAAGATCTTCACGACTCAGATAATCACAATGGTGTGATCACTCGCCTAGAGCCAGGCATCCTGGAATATGAAGTCAAGTGGGCCTTAGGAGGCATCACTACAAACAAAGCTAGTGGAGGTGATGGAATTCCAGTGGAGCTATTTCAAATCCTGAAAGATGATGCTGTTTAAGTGCTGCACTCAATATGCCAGCAAATTTGGAAACTCAGCAGTGGCCACAGGACTGGAAAAGGTCAGTTTTCATTCCAATCCCAAAGAAAGGCAATGCCAAAGAATGCTCAAACTACCTCACAATTGCACTCATCTCACACACTAGTAAAGTAATACTCAAAATTCTCCAAGCCAGGCTTCAGCAATACGTGAACCGTGAACTTCCAGATGTTCAAGCTGGTTTTAGAAAAGGCAGAGGAACCAGAGATCAAATTGCCAACATCCGCTGGATCATCGAAAAAGCAAGAGAGTTCCAGAGAAACATCTATTTCTGCTTTACTGACTATGCCAAAGCCTTTGACTGTGTGGATCACAATAAACTGTGGAAAATTCTGAAAGAGATGGGAATACCAGACCACCTGACCTGCCTCTTGAGAAACCTGTATGCAGGTCAGGAAGTTAACATGTAACAATATTATTTTTATATTTGAATGAATTAGTAAATACATTTTAATTTCTTTGTTAAAATTTTAATACTGTAAATAATGATAGATTTAATCCACATATACAAAGGTCTTTATGTCCTAAGACACTCTGCAAACAAAAAGGAATCTAGATACAAAAATTCTGTGGAGTACTGAAATAGATGGATAGTGTACCTCCTGTGTCACCCTCTGTTTCACTCAGCATTTTCAGTTTTTAGGCTTAAATGCACAAATTTTGTTACCTTTTTCTAAGAGTACCACAATTTGTATTATTATTTCTGCACCATCAATCCCAACCTTTAACAATGCTGAATCCCAGAGGTCTATTAAGGAAGAATATGTGACCTATTTGGGGCTAAGGCAAAAGGGTGTTTTAACGGAAGTTTCTGAGGAAACATGTATCTTTTATTTTAAAATAGATCCACAAAATAGGTAGCGTTCTCCCTCTAATGCCTTGCTGTGTGGATATGATATTCAGCAGTTGGGGTACATTTTGCCATCCCACGTGGCACAGTGGTGTATAATCCGCCTGCCAATGTAGGAGACACAAGAGACAAGTGTTTCATCCCTGGGTCCAGAATATCCCCTGGAGACGGAAATGACAACCCACTCCAGTATTCTTTCCTGGAAAATCCCATGGACACAGAAGTCTGGCAGGCTACAACCCATGGGGTTGCAAAGAGCTGGACACTACTGAACACACAGGGATATAAGCCATCAAGATGGTAACCAGCCTGGAGATGAAGTCAATACACAATGAAGGGCAAAGCTGAGGAAATCACAGAGAAACAGATTCAGAGAAATTGGAATCAACCATTCTGCTGAGCGTATAATCTAACAGATCTTAATGTTTAAGCTTATTTGGAAAAGATGCTTTATTTGCAAATGAGTAATAACTGAAAAATTTATATCTCTTACTTTATCTCTCATTTTCCTCTGTCTGTGTATGTACATGCATGCATTCAATCATGTCTGACTCTGTGTGACCCCATGGAATGTAGCCTACTACGCTCCTAGTCCATGGAATTTTCCAGGCTTGAATACTGGAGTGGGTTACCATTTCCTTCTCCAAGGGATCTTCCCGACTCAGGGATCAAACTCACGTCTCTTGTGTCTCATGCATTGGCTCAATCATTTCAGACTCTTTGCAACCCCATGGGTCCAGGACACGACTGTATAGTCCGACTTCCCTGGTGGCTCTGACGGTAAAGCGTCTGCCTACAATGCAGGAGACCTGGATTCAGTCCCTGGGTCGGGAAGATCCTCTGGAGAAGGAAATGGCAACCCACTCCAGTATTCTTGCCTGAAAATCCCATGGACGGAGGAGCCTAGTAGGTTACAGTCCATGGGGTCGCAAAGAGTCAGACGCGACTGAGCGACTTCACTTTCACTTGCATACAGTCCTGGAATTCTCCGGGCCACTGGAGTGGTAGCCTGTCCCTTCTCCAGGGGATCTTCCCAACCCAGGGATTAAACCCAGGTCTCCCACGTTGCAGGTGGATTCTTTACCAGCTGAGCCACTGCAGGTGGATTCTTTACCAACGGAGCTATCAGGGAAGCCCCATGCGTTGGCAGGCGAGTTCTTTACCAGTTGAACCACGTGGTGCTAGTGGTAAAGAATCCGCCTGCCAATGCATGATATAAGAGGTGCGGGTTCTACCTCTGGGTTGGAAAGATCCCCTGGAGCAGGAAACAGCACCACACTTCAGTAGTCTTGCCTGGAAAATTCTATGGGCAGAGGAGACTGGCAGGCTACAGTCCATGGGATTCCAAAGAGTCAGACATGATTGAGTGACTCAGCACACATTCTCTTGTTTACAAATAACTTCTCACTTGCATCTATTCAAGTATTCAGCACAAATATTTCATGTCACCTTTATGACACTATTTTCATTTCGTATAACTTCACTTAAAAAAATATGAAGGGCAGAGATGTTCCATGATCTGATCTAGTCACAGAAATACTAAGGTGGAGCTCAGGAATCAAACCCAGGCTGTCTAGTTCCATAATCCATGTTCTTAGCAACTAAATCATACTATACATAGCATGAAAAAGTAAAGGTAGTATGAGAGGATAATTTTCAAGATTATCTAACACTACACACAAAAATAAATGCAAAATGGATTAAAGACCTCAATGTAATGCTGGATACTATACAATTTCTAGAGGAAAACATAGGCAGAACACTACAACATAAATCACAGCAATATCTTTTTGGATCTGTCTCCTAGAGTAATTGAAATAAAAACAACGGTAAACAAGTGGGACCTAATTAGCAGTTTTGCACAGCAAATGAAACTATAAACAAGATGAAAAGAATATCCATAGAATAAGAAAGAATATTTGCAAATGATGTCACCAATAAGAGCTTAATCTCCAAAATTCACTAATGGCTCATACAACTCAATAGCAAAAAGAAATTCAAATCCAATCAAAAAATAGAAAGAAGATCTAAACAGACATTTACCCAAAGAAGATATACATATGGCCAGAAGGCACATGAAAAGATACTCATTATCTCTGCAATAATTATCATTGCTAATTATTAAGAGAAATGGAAATCAAAACTACAATGAGGTTTAACCTCACACTGGTCAGAACAGTCATCATCAAAAAATCTACAAATAATAAAAGCTGGAGAAAGTGTGGAAAAAAGGAAACCATCCTATTATACTGGTGGGGATATAAATTGGTACAGTCACTATGGAAAACAATATGGAGGTTCCTTTAAAAACTAAAAACAGAACTACTGTACTATCCTGAAATCCACTCCTGGGCATATATCCAGAAAAAACCATTTAAATCTAAAACCATCTAATCTAAAAAGACACATGCACCCCAGGGTTTACTGCAGCACACTATACCATAGCCAAGGCAAGGAAGCAACATAAATGTCTATCCACAAAGGAATGGATAAAGAAGATGTGGTACATATATCCAATAGGAAATTATTCAGCCAAAGAATGAAATAATGCCAATTAAAAAAACATGGATGGACCTAGAGTTTATTGTACCAAGTGAAGTAAAACAGAGAAAGACAAAAATCACATTTTCATTTACATGTGGAATGTTTTCTTAAAATGATACAATAAACTTATTTACAAAACAGAAACAGACTTACAGACTCAGAAAACAAACTTAGGGTTACCAAAGGTGAAATGTGGGGGAGTTTGGAATTAACATATAAATATACACTACTATATGGGCCTTCCCTCATAGCTCAGTTGGTAAAGAATCCACCTTCACTGCAGGAGACCCCAATTCGATCCCTGGGGCAGGAAGATCCCCTGGAGAAGGAATAGGCTACCCACTCCAGTATTCTTGGGCTTCCCTTGTGGCTCAGTTGGTACAGAATCCGCCTGCAGTGCAGGAGACATGGGTTCGATCCCTGAGTTGGGAAGATCCTCTGGAGAAGGGAAAGGCTACCCACTTCAGTATTCTAGCCTGGAGAATTCCATGGACTTTACAGTCCACAGGCTCACAAAGAGTCAGACACGACTGAGCGACTTTCACTCACTCACTGACACTACTATCTTAAATAGGAACCTTCTGCATAGCACAAGGAACTCTGCTCAGTAATTTGTAGTAACCTAAATGGAGAACGAATTTGAAAAAGATTAGATACATGTATATGTACAACTGAATGACTCTGTTGTACACCTGAAACTAACACAACATTGTTAATCAATCAAATTGCAATATAAAATAAAAGTTACACATAAAAATGATAAAAATAAAATGGGTTGTAATTTAAAACCAAAAAAAAACTTACTAATCTCCTATAGAGAAGCCACCAGAAGATGAAACATATAGTAGATGAGGAATGTATAAGTAGGTGAAATATATAAATAGATGAGATAATCTGACGGAAACTCCAGATTGAAAGAAGATGGAAGTCAAGTAAAGGGCTGAGGGCAACACAAGCATTTTTAAGGCAAAGAGAGAAACATGACCCAGCATTGGAGACTGAGATGGAATATGGAGGAAGACAAAAGCAGTGCGTTTTATCACAGAACCAAAGGTGAAGACTTTCACTGGTACCAAACACCAGAGCTTGGTTAGGCAGGTAATTACATGCTCTCTGCAGTTGCTATTTAGCATTGGTTTTGACCTTACTGAGAGACGGGGGTTCAGGGAAGAACTCAAATAGAACAATTTCCAGTCTATTTTTCCAGGCCCTGTACAGTATTAAGTGTCTCCTATATCAAGGATGCATAAACTTCAGCTAAAGTTATTGACTATCTACTTTTTAATAGAAATTAAAAAGTCCTGCTATTTCAAGCTTCCAGGATTCATCATATGCTTCCAATCTGTTGCTTCTTTTTCTTGTGTGCCTCAATTATGATAATTCTTACTCTGTAAAGTTCATCCAGAAATGATACTTCTAATGAAAAAAATCTTTCTTTTTTCCTCTGGGTCTCTATTCATTTTCTTCACCATATTTTCATATAGCATATTAACACTTTTATATCACAGACTGAATTGTCTGCTAGTTACCAATGTGACCATTTCTCTCCCCACCAGATGATAAGCTTCTTGTCAGGAGCCATTTTTAAAATCTAAGAACTCCTTATACTCTGCTCATCCTACCAAAGGCCTCTTCTAACATCCTGTATACTGTAAATACTTGATTAAGGTTAAACAGAACTGAAATTTTAAAAATAAAGCAGCTTGTATTAATGATCCAGCTCATTATGTTGTCAGGAGCCCAAAAGTCATGAGGCATGATTGGTAACTTATATGGGCTTCCCAGGTGACCCAGTGGTAAAGACTCTGCCTGTCAATGCAGGAGACATAAGAGACGCAGGTTTGATCCCTGTGTTGGGAAGATCCCCTGGGGAAGGGAAAGGCTACTCACTCCAGTATTCTGGCTTGAAGAATTCCATGGACAGACAAGCCTGGCAGGTTACAGTCCATGAGGTCACAAAGGGCTGGACCTGGTTGAGCGACTAAGCACACAAACACACACATGGATATTTATTCAATACTTTTACAATCGAGGCATATACAATCCATATTTGATAAAATGGTAAATACACTACAAAAGCAGATAATTATCACAGAGGCCAGGAAAAGGAAAATCCTTTTTTAATGTAGAGTACTTAAATGTTCTCAAGGAGGAGATCTGATTTGAGAACAAAAATGAGTAGGTGAGAGAGTGAGAAGATATTTTAGATGAGGAAACAAAAGGAAATTAATGAAGCAGGTGTGTAAGAGGATGAGTAAAGGGATGCATGTGGCCAACTGCCCTGAGCTGAGAGGAAGAAGGCAAGGTGAGAGGCAAGATGCAGACTGTGGAGCATCTGGGATGACAAAACAAGGAAAAACTGTTTGAAAGCTAATCAGAGATCCTTACAAATACTTGAGCAAGGAAACATTGTCATTTATTTCATTCATCAGATAAGTATTTGTTGAGCACTACAAAGTACCATGTATCTATTCAAATGTTAGAAATAAATGAATGAGCATAACCAAGACATCTCTTTCCTCTTAAAACAACAGAGATTAGAGGAGGGGTGACTGATTATAGACATGCTGAGCGCTGAAGAATTGATGCTTTCGAACTCTGGAGCTGGAGAAGACTCTTGAGAGTCCCTTGGACAACAAAGAGATGAAACCAGTCTTTCTTAAAGGAAATCAACCCTTAAATATTCACTGGGAGTACTGATGCTGAAGCTGAAGCTCCAACAGTATGGCCATCTGATGTGAAGAGTTGACTCACTGGAAAAGACCCTGAAGCTGGGAAAGACTGAAGGCAAAAGGAGAAAAGGGAGCTGCAGAGGATGAAATGATTCAATAGCATCAGCTACTCAATGGACATGAATTTGAACAACCTCCAGGAGACAGTGAAGGACAGAGGAGCCTGGCATGCTACACAGTCCCTTATTGTTGTTCAATTGCTCAGTCCTTTCTGACTCTTTGCGACCCCATAGACTGCAACTCGCCAGGCTTCCCTGTCCTTCACCATCTCCCGGAGTTTGTCTCTGGTGGCCAAACTATAGGAGCTTCAGCTTCAGCATCAGTCTTTCCAATGCATATTCAGGGTTGATTGCCTTTAGGACTGACTGGTTTGATCTCCTTGCAGTCCAAGGGATTCTTCAAGAGTCTTCTCTAACACCACAGTTTGAAAGCATCAATTCTTTGGCACTCAGCCTTCTTTATGGTCCAACTCTCACATTCGTATATGACTACTGGAAAAATTATAGTTTTGACTACACAGAATTTTGCTGGCAAAGTGATATCTCTGGTTTTTAATGCACTGTCTAGGTTTGTCATAACTTTCATTCCAAGGAGCAAGTATCTTGTAATTTCATGGCTGCAGTCACCACCTGCAGTGATTTTGGAGCCCCCCAGAATAAAGTCTGTCACTGTTTCCATTGTTTCCCCATCTATTTGCCATGAAGTGATGGGACCGGATGCCATGATCTTCATTTTTTGAATGTTGAGTTTTAAGCCAGCTTGTCACTGTCATCTTTCACCTTCATCAAGAGGCTCTTTAGTTCCTCTTCACTTTCTCCCATAAGCATGGTGTCATCTGCATATCTGAGTTATTGATATTTCTCCTGGCAATCTTGATTCCAGCTTGTGTTTCATCCAGTCCAGCATTTTGTATGATATGGTGGTGGATGTTTTTCTCTAAGTTGTGTCTGAATCTTGTGACCTGCTGGACTGTAGCCTGCCAGGCTCCTATGTCCATGGGGATTCTCCAGGCAAGAATACTGGAGTAGGTTGCCATTTCCTTCTCCAGGGGATCTTCCAGACCCAGGAATCGAACCCATTCTCCTGCACTGCAGGCAGATTCTTTACCTACTGAGCTAGGAGGGAAGCCCCTTCGCATGATATACTCTGCATATAGTTTAAACAATCAGGGTGACAATCTACAGCCTTGACATACTCCTTTCCCAATTAGGAACCCGTCTTTGTTTCATGTCTGGTTCTAACTGTTGCTTCTTGACCTGCATACAGGTTTCTCAGGAGGCGAGCTCAGGAGGTCAGGTGGTCTGGTATTCCCATCTCTAAGAATTTTCCACAGTTTGTTGTGACCCACACAGTCAAAGGCTTTAGTGTAGCCAATGAAGCAGAAGCAGATGTTTTTCTGAAATCTCATTTTTCTCTATGATCCAACGGATATTGGCAATTTGATCTCTGGTTCCTCTGCCTTTTCTAAATCCAGTTAGTATATCTGGGTGTTCTCAGTTCACATACTGTTGAAGCCTAGCTTGAAGAATTTTGAGCATGACCTTCCTAGCATGTGAAAGGAGTGCAACTGTGTGGTAGTTTGAAATTGCGCTACACAGTGCATGGTATCACAAGCAGTGGGACACAACTTAATGACTGAACAACCACAAATAAATATATAGCCTCCAGGAGAGTAATTATTAGACTAAAAGAGGAATCAGCATAATAAAAGACAAAACAGCTGGTAAAGACTTAAAAGAAAGAACAACTTCAGTAATTCATATCTGGGACTAAATAATAGTATCAAAGTTCCCAGTATGAGTTGAGGAGGACATGGGACCAAATTCAATTCACAGAGGGAAGAAGCTGATACTCTGGCTACATCTTCAACACCATTTAGTATCATATCCAAATTAAATCATCTTTCATAAACAATATTAAAGCCATAAAAATATTAATTACTTCAACAGAAGGTGAAACCAACCTGACTCTTCTGCTTATTTTACATTTTACAAAATGAAGGCAGAGATGTGTAAAAATGAGGTCAGCTACATAAGATTCAGCAAGATGACCTCAAATTACCTTGGTGACTTTAATGAAGGTCTTTTACTTTAACCTAATTTTTTCACAGGTCATCTTTAATTAACTTTTGGTAGCTAGAGCATAGTGACCTAATGTCCCCCACAGAAACACAATGAAATCATTACAAGAAAATCCCTTTAGCATTTGATGGAAATTTTAAATTTGCGTTGTATGGAAAATAATTACTGATGCTAACCTATTAGTAGTCTCCCAGATATTTATTCCTTTAATCCCAAGTGTTTTAGAGACTAAGGTTTATATTCTGAAATTCTAGCAGACCTACCACCAGAAAGCAAACAACTAGGCGTTATATAAGGGAGGGGAGAGTGCGCCCGCCAAGCCCCTGGCTGCCTGGACCGCTCTGATGGGGAAGGCACAAAGAGCAGGCGCAGCTTTTTGTTCCGCGCTTTTGTGGAACACTGGAGGGCTGGAACCGCGCGCAGCGCGGGGCGCGCTCCATATAGAGCAGCCGGGAGCCTGAGCAGCGCAGACGGAGAAAGCAGCGTCAGCCCCTCCCTGCAGCGCCAGCCCGTCCCCGCAGCGCCAGCCCCTCCCCGCAGCGCGACAGAACTAGCTACCTGAATAAGAGTCCACCTCCGCCCGCCTGTGTCAGGGCGGAAATGAGGCTCTGAAGAGACCGGCAAACAGAAGCCAAATAAACAAAGGGAACCGCTTCAGAAGGGACTGGTGCAACAGATTAAAATCCCTGTAGAAAACACCGACTACACCGGAAGGGGCCTGTAGATATCGAGAAGTGTAAGCTGGAATGAGGAGCTCTCTGAAACTGAGCCGAACCCACACTGACCGCAACAGCTCCAGAGAAATTCCAAGATATATTTTTACTTTTTTTTTTTTTTAAGTAAGAAAAAAAAATTTTTTTTATTTTTTCTTTTTCATTTTTTCTCTTTTATTTTCCTTTAAAATTCCCTATTACTCCCCCATTACTCCTTAACTTTCATTTTCATAGATTTTTACGATTTTTTTAATTAGGGAAAATTTTTTTTTCTTTCTTTCTTTTTTCTTTTTTTTTTTCCTTTTTCTCTTCTATTTTCTATTTTTTTTCTCTTATTTCTTTTAAATTCCTCTAGTACTCCTCTACTACTCCTTAATTTTCATTTTCAATACACTATAACCTTACAAAAAAAAAAAAGAGAGAAGCCCTATTTTTAAACCAAACTTCATATATATTTCTAAAATTTTTTTGTGTGTTTTGTTTTTTATTTTTAATATAGTATTTTTAAGAGTCTAACCTCTACTCTAGATTTTTAATTTTTGTTTTTCAGTATATGATATAAATTGTGAACATTTAAGAATCCAATATTCAGTTCCCATTTTTATTCAGGAGTGTGTTGATTATTCTCTCCCAATCTTGACTCTCTGTTTTCTACCTCAGAACACCTCTATTTCCTCCTTTCCCCTTCTCTTCCCAATCCAATTCTGTGAATCTTTGTAGGTGTCTGGGCTACGGAGAACACTCTGGGAACAGACAACTGCGTAGATCTGTCTCTCTCCTCTTGAGTCCCCCTTTTTCTCCTCCTGCTCATCTCTATCTCCCTCCTCCCTCTCCTCTTCTTCATGTAACTCTGTGAACCTCTCTGGGTGTCCCTAACAGGGGAGAATCTTTTCGCCATTAACCTAGAAGTTTTCTTATCAGTGCTGTATAGTTGGAGAAGTCCTGAGACTACAGGAAGAATAAAACTGAAATCCAGAGGCAGGAGACTTAAGCCCAAAACCTGAGAACACCAGAAAACTCCTGACTACATGGAACTTTAAGTAATAAGTGACCGTCCAAAAGCCTCCATATCTACACTGAAACCAACCACCACCCAAGAGCCAATAAGTTTTAGAGCAAGACATACCACGCAAATTCTCCAGCAACGCAGGAACATAGCCCTGAATGTCAACATACAGGCTGCCCAAGGTCACACCTAACACATAGACCCATCTCAAAACTCATTCCTGGGCACTCCATTGCTCTCCAAAGAGAAGAAATCAAATTGCACGCACCAGAACACCGACGCAAGCTTCCCTAACCAGGAAACCTTGACAAGCCAATCGTTTAACCCCACCCACTGGGTAAAACCTCCACAATAAAAAGGAACCACAGACCTCTAGAATACAGAAAGCCCACTCCAGACACAGCAATCTGAACAAGATGAAAAGGCAGAGAAATACCCAACAGGTAAAGGAACATGAAAAATGCCCACCAAGTCAAACAAAAGAGGAGGAGATAGGGAAATTACCTGAAAAAGAATTTAGAATAATGATAATAAAAATGATCCAAAATCTTGAAAACAAAATGGAGTTACAGATAAATAGCCTGGAGACAAAGATTGAAAAGATGCAAGAAATGTTTAATAAAGACCTAGAAGAAATAAAAAAGAGTCAATTAAAAATGAATAATGCAATGAATGAGATCAAAAACACTTTGGAGGGAACCAAGAGTAGAATAACGGAGGCAGAAGATAGGATAAGTGAGGTAGAAGATAAAATGGTGGAAATAAATGAAA